>NW_025203094.1:0-4239 GCF_004010195.1 Chiloscyllium plagiosum
CAGTTACTAAAAACATAATCAAAATGGCTATGAGGGAAAATGAGGAGAAAACATAAGAAATGATAAAGAACACTTCTCTGATTAGCAAAAGGTTTAAAAATGCCGAAAGTAAATGTTGGCCTCTGATAGGATGAAAATGGCGAGGTAATAATGGGAAACTCAGAAATGGCAGAGGCAAAACCAACACTTTCTGTATTCACAGTGCAAGATAATTTCTTCCCAAAATTTAAAACAACTGCAAAGGATCATGATAGAAGTACGATGACAAGGAAGAAGATATTAAGTACATTGATGGGATTATAGGCAGGTCAGACCCTTAGCCTGCAGTCTATCATATTAAAGGAAGTAACAGCAGAGATAGTGGATGTGTTAGTTAGGATATTGAAAAAAACCTTGAATTCTGGAACCATACCAATATCTTGAAAAATTAATAATGTAATACTCGTACATAAAACAGGAGATAGGCAAAAATAAACAAACTGTCGACCAGTGAGTTTAACCTCTGTAGTGGGGAAGTTTCTTCAGTCAACCATAAAGTAGGACATAACTGAACACTTGGAAAAACAAAGATCAATTCACCAGTGTCAGCACAGTTTCATGATGGGCAGGTTATGCTTGACAAACCTGCTAGACTTCTTTTAGAATGTAAGCAGCAAGGTGGATAATGGGGATGCAGCAACTGCTGTACATCTGAACTTCAGAAGGCATTTGACAAGGTGCTGCTTGAAGGACTGATCTAGGCGGTTAGAACCAAGGGGTTAAGGGTAGAGTATTGAATTGGATAGAGGATTGACTGACTAACAGAAAGCAGAGCATCGGGATAAATGGTCTTTCCCTGGCGAACTGAAACTAGTGAGGTGCTGCAGGGTTCAGTTCTCAGACCTCAATTGTTTACAATCTGCCCAAATGAGCTGGAAGGAGAGACAGAGTGTAGCAACTAAATTCATAGATGGCATTAAACTAGGTGGTAAAACAGGCTGTAACAAGGATTCCTGAAGAAGGGCCTGTGCCCGAAACGTCGAATCTCCTGTTCCCTGGATGCTGCCTGACCTGCTGTGCTGTTCCAGCAATAAAGTTTCAACTGTAACAAGGATCTAAAGAGTTTACAGATGAATAATGGTAGGGTTAGAAAATGGGGCGGATTGCTATATCTGGCAGATGGTGTTTAATGTGGTTCACTGCACAGTTGAATTTCATACCGCCGCTCATAATTTCTATTTTCTTGTGTTGCACCTTCTACAGTTCTTTGGATTTTATTCACCGTTGGTGGCTGGGGTCACAGGAGTCGAGAGGTTTGGTTGAGGGAGATGCAGGTTGCTCTGTGTGTCTGGAACAAGACCACAGTCAGGCCTTGTTGATTCCCACAGCAGGCCTGGCAACCAGCTGGCCTATCCCTGTTCTTACCTCCTGATGATTAATTGCCTGGAGTAATCCACATCAAAATGTTACAGTCAGTCCGTAATTAATATGCCCATTTCATAATAAAGGGACAAATGGCCACTTAGATCAGAAGTAAAGACTTGGCAATTCATTTGAGATTTAATGACTATTTGCTGCAACTGCAGTTGTGGGAGCTGGGTGATGGGACAACTAAACAGTTCAGCATTGTTGCAAATTTATAGGTTAGATATTCAGTAAAAATATTATGTTATCAATTCTGTTAGAAAGTGTCCATAATCTATATCTTATGAAAAATGTGTTGAAGGTATTGTGGGAAAAAGCAAACATTGAATTGGTTAGAAAAGGAAGATGTGAAGTGAATATAAGTCATAGAACATAGAACACAGAACATAACAGTGCAGTACAGACCCTTCGGCCCTGGATGTTGCGCTGACCTGTCATACCAATCTGACACCCATCTAATCTACACTATTCCATTTGAAGCCCATCTCACCTACACTACGTCCATATGCTTGTCCAATAACGACTTAAATTTGGCGAATCTACTACCGTTGGAGGCAAAGCATTCCATAACCTTACTACTCTCTGAGTAAAGAAATTACCTCTGACATCTGTCCTATATCTATCACTCCTTAATTTAAAGCTCGTCCCCCTCGCGCTCGCCGTTATCATACTTGGAAAAAGGCTCTCCCTGTCCACCTTATCTAACCCTCTGATCATTTTATATGTTTCTATTATGTCAACTCTGAACATTCTTCTCTCCAATGAAAACAGCCTCAAGTCCATCAGACTTTCTTCGTAAGACCTACCCTCCATACCAGGCAACATCTTATTAAATCTCCTTTGCACCATTTCCAAAGTTTCCACATCCTCCTCATAATGTGGTGACCTGAATAGTACACAATACTCCAAGTACACAATAAGAATTCTTTACAGCAGTAGCATAACCTCATGGTTCCAGATTTCGATTATTCTATTAATAAAAGCTAAAGCACTCTATGCCTTCTTAACAACCCTGTCAACCTGGGTGGCAAATTTCATGGATCTGTGTACCTCGATCTCTCTACTCATCTACACGACCAAGAATCTTACCATTAGTCCATTACTTTGCATTCCGTTTATTCGAAACAAGATGAATCACCTCACATTTGTCCACACTAAATTCCATTTGCCACCTCTCAGGCCAGCTCTGCAGCTTATCTATGTCTCTCTGTAACCTACAACATAATTCGTCACTATCCAGAAATCTACCGACCTTAGTGTCATCTGCAAATTGACTAAACCACCCTTCTACGCCCTTATCCAGGTCGTTTATAAAAATGACGAACAGCAGTGGACCCAACACCGACACCTGCGGTACACCACTAGTAACAGGACTCTAGGATGAACATTTCCCATCAACTACCACGCTCTGTCTTTCTTCAGCAAGCCAATTACTGATCCAAATTGCTATATCTCTCACGATCCCATTACTCCGCATTTTGGACAATAGCCTACTGTGGGGAAATTTATTGAACGATTGCTGAAATCCATATACACCACATCAACCGTTTTGCTTTTATTTTTCCTGTCTGATCACTTTCTCAAAGAACTCAATAAGGTTTGTGAGGCACGACCTACCCTTCACAAAACCGTGCTGACTATCCCTAATCAAATTATTCTTTTCTGGATGATTATAACTCAAGCTCTTATAAAGTTTTCCAACACTTTACCAACAACTGAAGTAAGGCTCACTGGTCTATAATTACCAGAGTTGTCACGACTCCCCTTCTTGAACAGGGGAACCAGATTTGCTATCCTCGAGTCTTCTGCTCGCAATCTCCTCCCTGGCTTCCCAGAGGTTCCCAGGATAAATCCCATCCGGCCCAGGGAACTTATCTATTTTCATACTCTGCAGGATTTCTAATACCTCTTCCTTTTGAACCTCAATCACACCTAGTCTCAATCACACCTCTATATTTGCCTCGACAACATTGTCGTTTCCTAGAGTGAATACTGTCGAAAAATATTCATTTAGTGCTTTCCCTATCTCCTGTGACTCCACACACAACCTCCCACTGTTATCCGTGATTGGCCCTAATCTTACTCTCGTTATTCTTTTATTCCTTAAATACCGATAGAAAGCCTTAAGTGTTACCCTGAACTTATACGCCAACAGCTTCTCATGTCTCCTCCTGGCTCTTCTGAGCTCTCTCTTTAGGTCTTTCCTGGCTACCTTGTAACCCTCAAGCACGCTAACTGAGCCTTCACATCTCATCCTAACATAAGCCTTCTTCTTCCTCTTAAACAGAGATTCCACTCCCTTCGGAAACCACGGCTCCCGCGCACTACAGCTTCCTTCCTGCCTGATAGGGACCGTATTGTTGAAGAGGAGAGTATGAAACGGACTAGTCAGCGAGAGGAGATACTTGTTAGGAAGGAAGATGTGTCGAGCATTTTGAAAAACTTGAGGATAGACAAGTCCCCCGGGCCTGATGGGATATATCCTAGGATTATGTGGGAAGCAAGAGAGAAAATTGCAGAGTCGTTGGCAATGATCTTTTCGTCTTCACTGTCAACGGGTGTGGTACCGGGGCCTAGAGAGTGGCAAATGTTGTGCCCCTGTTCAAAAAAGTGAATAGGCATAACCCCGGGAATTACAGGCCAATTAGTCTTACTTCGGTGGTAGGTAAAGTAATGGAAATGGTACTGAGGGATAGGATTTATGAGTATCTGGAAAGACGCTGCTTGATTAGGGACAGCCAGCACGGATTTGTGAGGGATAGGTCTTGCCTTACAAGTCTTATTGAATTCTTTGAGGAGGTGACCAAGCATGTGGATGAGGGTAGAGCAGTGGAT
>NW_025203094.1:4766-6729 GCF_004010195.1 Chiloscyllium plagiosum
GTTGTGGATAGTGTGGAGGGCTGTTGTCGGCTGCAAAGGGACTTGGATATGATGCAGAGCTGGGCTGAGGAGTGGCAGATGGAGTTCAACCCTGTCAAGTGTGAGGTTGTCCATTTTGGAAGGACAAATAAGAATGCGGAATACAGGGTTAACAGTAGGGTTCTTAGTAAGGTGAAGGAGCAGAGGGATCTTGGTTTCTATGTTCATAGCTCTTTGAAAGTTGCCACTCAGGTGGATAGATCTTTAAGAAGGCTTATTGTGTATTAGCGTTCATTAGCAGAAGGATTGAATTGAAGAGTCGTGAAGTGATGTTGCAGCTGTTCAGGACCTTGGTTAGTCCACATTTGGAGTATTGTGTGCAGTTCTGGTCGCCTTACTTTAGGAAAGATGTGAAAGCTTTGGAGAGGGTGCAGAGAAGATTTACCAGGGGACGTAAATTTAAGGTTAAGGGTGGAAGGTATGGGGGGATGTCAGGGGTAGGTTCTTTACCCAGAGAGTGGTGGGGGCATGGAATGCGCTGCCTGTGGGAGTGACAGAGTCAGAATCATTGGTGACCTTTAAGCGGCAATTGGATAGGTACAGGGATGGGTGCTTAAGTTAGGACAAATCTTCGGCACAACATCGTGGGCTGAAGGGCCTGTTCTGTGCTGTATTGTTCTATGTTCTGTGTACTTATCTCGGACACTCAGGAGCTGTTCCTTGAATAAGCTCCACTTTTCTAATGTTTCCATCCCCGGCAGTTTCCTTCTCCATCTTATGCTTCCTAAATCTTGCCTAATCTCATCGTAATTGCCTTTCTCCCAGCCGTAACTCTTGCCCAGTGGTATACATCTATCCCTTTCAATCACTAAAGAAAACATCACAGAATTGTGATCGCTATCACCAAAGTGCTCACCTATGCCCTTTACTAACACCTGGCCGGGTTCATTACCCATTAGTAAATCTAATGTGGCTTCGCCCCTTGTTGGCCTGTCTGCATACACTAGCAAGAAGCCCTCCTGCACACACTGGACAAAAACTGACCCAGCTATATTACTCGTACTACAGTGTTCCAGTCAATATTTGCAAAGTTGAAGTCCCCATGACAACTACGCTGTCTCTCTCACTCCTATCAAGAATCATCTTTACTATCCCGTCCGCTACATCTCTGGAACTATTCGGAAGTCTATAGAAAACTCCCAACAGGATGACATCTCCTTTCCTGTTTCTAACCTCAGCCCATTCTAACTCAGTTGACGATTCCCCAAACATCCTTTCTGCGACTGTAATACTGTCTTTGACTAACAATGTCGCACCTCCCCTCTTTTACCATCTTCTCTGTTCTTACTGAAAGATCTGAATCCTCGAACCCGCAACAGCCATTCCTGTCCCTGCTCTAACCATGTCTCCGAATTGCCCACAACAATGAAGTCCCAGGTACCAACCCATGGTGCAAGTTAACCCACCTTATTCTGGATGCTCCTGGCATTGAAGTAGACACACTTCAAACCAACTTCTTGCTTGCCGGTGCCATCTTGCATTCCTGAAACATGATTTTGGACCTCCCTACACTCAACCTTTTCTATACTCGAACTACAATTTTGGTTCCCATCCGCCAGCTGGATTAGCTTAAACCCAACGATAGTCTTAGTGAATTCCTTCCTCCCCCCCCCCCCCCCCCCCCCACCCCCCCCCCCACGTGCTGCCCTGCTGCTGTGATTCCGAGGACCTTGCCATTCTAGGTTAAACCCTTCCCTTGTAGCAGGAGCGAGCCTCCCTGTGAGGATATTGGTTCCCCTCTAGTTCAGGTCACCCCTGCTCCAGAAGAGGTCCCAATGATTCAAGATCCTGAAACTCTTTCCCCTGTACCAGCTCTTCAGCCATGCATTCATCTCTGCTATCGTTCAATTCCTTGTGTCACAAGCACATGGGACTGGTGGTAACGTAATGATCACTATCCTCAAGGTCCTGCTTTTGAGTCGTT
>NW_025203094.1:6954-8201 GCF_004010195.1 Chiloscyllium plagiosum
ATCCAAAATGGTATACTTATTGTTGAGGTGGATTGCCACAGGTGATCCCTGCACTGCCTGCCGGTTCCCTTTCCATCCCCTGACTGTAACCCATTTACCTTTTTCTTGTACCTGAGGAGTGACTACCTCCCTGTAACTCCTCTCAATAACTCCATTTGCCTCCCGAATGATCCGAAGTTCATGCAGCTCCAGCTCCGATTACCGAACGCGGTTTTCGAGGAGCTGGAGTTGGGTGCACTTCCTGCAGATGTCATCAGCAGGGATGCGAGTGGTGCCTCTTACCTCCCACATTCTGCAGGAGGAACATTCAACTGCCCTCACCTCTATTCCCATGATTCTAAATTCCTAAAGAGACTGTTTAAAAATAAGGAATAAAAAATAAACTCACTACCTTACCAAGCTGGCGCACAGAAGTTTTGTTATTGGTCAGAGGAGGAGATGGGTGGGAGACACTACCCGTGTAGTGTTTCGAGTAACGCAACCACACCAATATATAACTTCCCAGAAGTCGTTCGCTCCTCCCTCACACCTCTCAGAAAATGGAGGCCCGAGTCCCCAGGTAAGTCCCTTTTAATTCTTTCTATAGGTCTAGGCATGTCAAGGAACGGTCAAATATTGGTCTTTGAATCATATTAGGAACATATGTCTGTGTTAGAGCACAATGACGAGTGGAATGGAAAAAAAAGTGTATTATTTCAATGAATTCAGTTCAATGAATTATTTCCTTATTATTGAGCCTTCGAGTAAATTTCATCAGCGATTGATCTGTCCACCTGAAGAACCGGTTTATACCCTCCTGTACCCTCACACGTTCCTCCTCACTGTGAACCACCATATCATCTTTGTATCATCCACAACATTATTTACCATTCCCTCCAAACTCCATCCCTCCCATTCTCACCATCATCGTTTATGAAGTTCACAACTAAGCCTTGAATTTATCCTGTTTTTCAGATGTTGTTCACTGGGAAAGCATCGAGAATTCCATTCTTTTTTTCCCCTATTTTGGTGAATTTACAGCGTGATGCAGTTGAGTTCGTTTTTACGAGGGAGCCACAAATTTTATTTTGTATATGGAGCTGAAGTCTACTTTTATACGATGTTCCTCTGTATGTTTTATTAATTAAGCTTGTTCGTAATTAGTATTGGATTAGGTTTAGATGGCTTTCACTGCAACATTTGAGTTCCACGTCGGCCTGGATAATGTTCTTTGCGTCGTTCCCTGCAATAGTCAGAGCTGAAGGAAG
>NW_025203095.1:0-5167 GCF_004010195.1 Chiloscyllium plagiosum
AAGTTGTTGGAGGGAATCTTGAGGGACAGGATGTACATGTATTTCGAAAGGCAAGGACTGAGTAGGGATAGTCAGCGTGGCTTTGTGAGTGGAAAAACATGTCTCACAACCTTCTTTGATTTTTTTGCAAAAGTAACAATGATCATTGATGAGAGCAGAGTGGTGGATGTGATTTATTTGAACTTAAGTAAGTCGTTCGGCAAGGTTCCCCATGGGAGATTGATTAGCAAGGTTAGATCTCATGGAATACAGGGAGAAGTAGCCATTTGGATCCAGAAATGGCTCAAAGGTAGAAGGCAGAGGGTTGTTTTACAGACTGGAGGCCTGTGACCAGTGCAGTACCACCAGGATCGGTGCTGGGTCCAATACTTTTCGTCATTTATATAAATGATTTGAATGTGAGCATAAGAGGTATAATTAGTAAGTTTGCAGACAACACCAAAATTGGAGGTGTAGAGAATAGCAAAGAAGACTACCTCGGCTTGCAACAGGATCAGATGGGCCAATGGGTTTAGTAGTGGCAGATGGAGTTTAATTTACATTAATGTGAGGTGTTGCATTTTGGGAAAGCAAATCTTAGCAGGAGCTATACTCCTAATGGTGTTGTCCTAGGGTGTGTTGCTGACCAAAGAGACATTGGAGTACAGGTTCATTGAAAGTAGAGTCATAGATAGATAAGATAGTGAAGAAGACGTTCGTATGCTTTCCTTTATTGGTCAGAGTATTGAGTACAGGAGTTGGAAGGTCATTTTGTGGCTGGACAGGAAGTTGGTGAGGGCTCTTTTGGAATATTGCATACAATTCTGGTCTCCTTCCTATCGGAAGGAAGTTGTGAAACTTGAAAAGGTTCGGAAAAGATTTACAAGGAGGTTGCCAGGGTTGGAGCATTTGAGCTGTAAGGAGAGCCTGAATAGGCTAGGGCAGTTTTCCCTGGAGTGTTGGAGGCTGAGGAGTGACCTTATTGAGGTTTATAAAATCATGAGAGGCATGGTTAGGATAAATGGACAAGGTGTTCTCCCTGATGTGGGGGCGTCCAGAACTAGAGGGCAGAGGTTTAGGGTGAAAGAGGAAAGATATATGAGACCGAAGGGGCAACTTTTACACGCAGAGGGTGGTACGTGTATGGAATGAGCAGCCAGAGCACATGGTGGAGGCTGGTACAATTGCAATATTTAAAAGGCATCTGGATGGGTATATAAATAGGTAGGGTTAGGGGATATAGCCCGGGTCCTGGCAGGTGAGACTAGTTTGAGTTGCGATATCTGGTCGGCATGGCCGAGTTGGACCAAAAGATCTGTTTTCATGCTGTACATCTCTGTGACTCTCTGACTCTAATTTAGAAATGATAATAATTTAACATGCACTGTCAAATAAATAAATGGTTTATGTTATTAAATTGTAACATACAATAAATTGAAAACTTGCAATTTTTCGAATGAAAAATAAAGAACGAAGAACAAAGAAAATTCCAGCACCGATCCTGTCTAAATCTGTCGCATATTTTCTGAGGGTCTGTATCCCTTTGCTACCTGCCCATTCATGTATCTGTCTAGATATATCTTCAATGATACTATTGCAAAATACTCTAAATATGGTCTGATCAGAACCTTGTAAAACCTCATAAATCCTTCCCTGCGTTAATATTCAAGTCATCTCAAAATAAATACCATCGCTGTATTTGTCTTTCTGACTGGATAGGCCACCAGGAACAATGAACACATGATGGACATTAATAAACCTACCAAGGAGTTCTAAAAATAAACAATGCTTAAAGCATGCTGGGAAATGTATCCCAGCCTTGAGTAAACTCTCTGCTAATCCATATGCTGCAGAATCCAGACAGGCTGCAGCTCCCCACAGACAGTTTGCAAAAAAACCTGACAGCTGCAGACCCTGCAATACCCACCTGAAATTGGACTTGAATGGTACAATGGAATGTCGCCCTTGGGCCATCAATGATGCCAACCCCTGGTTGAGTCTGATTTATCTGGGTAAATGAACTTGATCATTCCATTGGAAGATCTTCCCAAGAGCTTGAAGACTTGGAAGGATAAGAATCATCTCAAAACCCCACCGAGTGGGGCAACTAGAGAATAACCACTGAGAAAGAAGACAACTCCAAGACCACCGGAAGAATAAGAAGGCATCACCACGTGGAGCACGGCCAAGTTCTAGTGTGGTGGTACACAATCAGCCAAAGTTAAGTTAAAACATAAGACAGTTTACAGTATTTTTCATTACTTTATATTAAACTTTATTGTACGAACATTGAGTGTGCTCAATAAACAAATATTATTGATTGTAAGAGTTGACTCCGTTCTTTTGCTAAATGGAAGAATTTAAGCAAACTGTGCGGCAGATGCAACACCTTCCTAACTATTGACTCAACCTGCAAGTTTACCTTGAGACAATCCTGTACTAGAACTCACAACTCTCTTTGCTCTTCAGACTTCTGAATTTTCTCTCCATTTATAAAATAGTCCATGCCTCTCTCCCTCCTCACAAAGTTCATCACTTCAGATTTTTCCCAAGATTTACTCCATCTGCCACCTCTTTGCCCACACTCCTACCCTGTCTAAATCCTTCTGCAGCCTCCCTACCTCCTCAATGCTACCTGTCCCTCTACCTACCTTTGTATCATCTAAAAACCGAGACAGAATACACTCAGTTCCTTAATGTAGATCATTAATGCACAAAGTAAAAATTTGTGGTCCCAACACTGAGCCATGTGGAACACAAGTTGTCATCGGCTGCTATCCCAAGGAGGACCTTTTTAATCCCCAATCTCTACTTTCTGCCAGACAGCCAAGCTTCTACACAGACTAGTGCCATGCTTCGAAAAAAATGGGGCCTTATTTTACTCAGTAGCCTCCTGTTTGGCACCTTGTCAAAGTCCTTCTTGAAGTCCAGGTGGATAACATCCACTGGCTTTCCTTTGTCTCACTTGCTTGTTGCATCCTCAAATAACTCTTACAGATTTATGAGGCATGACGTCCTCTTGATGAAACCATACCGACTTTACCCAATTTTACAATTCACTTGCAATTATTCATAAATCTCATCCTTCACATTGGATTCCAGGATCTTACACATGACTGAGGTTGTGCTAATCGGTCTGTAACTTTCTGCCTTTTGCCTTATTCCCACTTTAGAACTTTCTAGTCTTCTGAGCCTCTCCCTAATTCTAGAAATTCATGAAAGATCACCACAAATGTCTCCATTATTTCTTCAGCTATCTCCCTTGGAACTCTGGAATATTGTCCAGCTGGTCCAATTTATTTTTACCTATTTAGTTTTTCGAGCAACTTCTCCTAATAAGCTCTGTCCCCTCGCAATCTTGAATTTTTGGAGATACTATTCGTGTCGTTCACTGTGAAAAGTGACGTAAATAATTGTTCAGTTTCTCTGCCATTATTTGTTCCCCATTACAATATCTCCAGCATCGTATTCCACGATAAATGTCCATTTCTGCCTCTCTTTTGCCCTTTACGTATCTAAAGAATCTCTTGCAGTCTTTTATATTACTGGCCAGCCTACCCTCATATTTAACCTTCTTCCTCCTATTTCTTATTTTGTTGCCCTATATTGGTATTTGTAAGCTTCCAAATCCTCTGGTTTCCCACTGCCATTTGCCATGTTATCTGATTTCTCTTTTGCTTTTACGCTAACTCTGTTCCCTTACAGCCGTTGTTGCCTCATCGTCTCTATACCATGCTTCTTTTAGCTTGGGATGAGTCTCTGCTGTGTCTCCTGAATTACTCCCAGAAGCTTCCGCCATTACTGTTCCACTGTCTTTCCTGCTAATCTACTCTCCCAGTCAATTTAACCCAGATCCTCCCTCATGCCTTTGTAGTTGCATTTATTCAGCAGTAATATTGTCAACTCTGATTCTATCTTCACACTCTCAAATTGAAGAGTAGTTTCAATGATATTATGATCACTGCCTCATAAAGGTTTCTTTACTTTAAGCTCCCTTATCAAGTCTGCCTCATTGCACAACTCTAAATCCAATATTGCCCGTTCGCTCGTTGCCTGCACCATAAGCTGCTCCAAAAAGCCATCTCGTACACATTCCACAAATTCCTTTCCTTGCAAACCACTGCCAACCTGATTTTTCCAGTCCAGCTGCATATTGAAATCCTCCCAATCACTGTAACTTTGCCTTTCCGACACATCTTTTCTACCTCCTGATGTGACGTCCGACCCAGCTCCAAACTACGGTTTGTGAACCTATACATAACTCCAACTATGGTTTTTCACCTTTGCCGTTCCCCAATTCTAAACACACAGATTCTACACCATCTGTCCCTACTTTGAGTTTTGGGAACTGAGTGATGGGACTGCAAAGCACTTTAGATTGTCACAAGTTCATAGTTTAGACATTAATTAAAAATATTACATCGTCAATTCCATTGGAATGTGGCCACAATCTCTTTCTTTGGCCAAATATTCTGTGTGTGCAATGGAAGAATGCAGACTTTTGAAACTGTTAGAAAAACATCATATAAAGAGGACTTGAGTTTATAAAGAGATTAAGGTGCGTCAAGTGAACAGAAAATATTGTTGTATGGAGCATCGTAGGATGTATTTTTTGTGCGCTAAACGATGTTGGCGGGTTGAATCGAAAGGCAGTGTATTATTTCAATGGACAGATTTGCTTGAGGCGCAGAAGAACCGGGCACCTGGGTTACAAAATAAAAACTTTATGTGTGCATAAAGATTTGAGGGAGGTAAGATAAATGTAGAAATTTTCTGAAATAGAATACATTTAGAATTAGGGAAGATTTTCTACAGAGTAGTGGCGAGACCACATCGCGAGAATAATGGTCACACTGACACGCAGGTCAGTCCAGAGAAGATTCACTCAACTGACTCCTGTGTTGGACGTTTATTTCAGGTGGAAATCTTGAACTGACTGACTGTGGATCATATAGTGTTTTGGCCTTTATTAATAGAGGGATTGAGCTCCGGAACCAGGAGGTTATGCTGCAGCTCTACAAAGCTCTGGTACGCCCATACTTGGAGTATTGTGTACAGTTCTGGTCACCACATTATAAGAAGGATGGAGAAGCTTTGGAAAGGGTGCAGAGGAGATTTACTAGGATGTTGCCTTGTATGGAAGGAATGTCTTACGAGGAAAGGCTGAGGGCCTTGAGGCTGTTCTCGT
>NW_025203095.1:6777-8202 GCF_004010195.1 Chiloscyllium plagiosum
ACATCTCTATGACTCTATTTGTGACCTGACCGTTTTTTGTTCTTTTATGTACAAAATGGTTTCATGGACATAGATAACACAACGATAAAGACAGTGTCAAACTCATCAGATGAATAAAAATCAGACTCTGCATTTTTCAATCATTCTAGAAAATCCAATTGTTGTTTCCATTCATTTGGGATTTTATTGGAGCTAGACCAACATTAATTGACCTTGAGAGTTCCATTCCAGTTGATGTTGGTCCATCCAAGTGGCTGGTGGGAGGGAGTGCCAGCAGCGCATCTCATGTGCTGGGTTAGCTGGGAGTAAATATTGCTGGTGGTGGATGGAGTGTCACATAAGCCATCATGCTGTGATGAACAGCTCGTAGGCAAACAGGAAAACTGACTCATTGTCAAAGCAAACATATAGGATGGAGTTTATTATTTTTCTGAGAAATAGCAACCTTGCATATACAAGTCTATATAGTAATGAAAGGAAAGCTGTGTCTATGTTATTGGTGTCCTTAAAATAATGGTGTCAAACAGTTGGAATTATGTTATTGCTTTGGAGGGACGATGCTTGCACTGAGCATGTGATTTATATTTTAACAGATGGCTGAGCTGTCCTAGGTTGAGTAAGTGCTGATACTCCATGGGATGAGGTTGATTTGTAAACTCGCCACTTACTGAGCACAGTTCTCCATAACAAACCAACAAGTACCGTTGGTTGGTGCTTCAGAATCAGAGCTTTCATGGCTGCCACCACATGGAATCAAGTATAAAGACAAGGCCAATCGAGCCTGGACCATCCAGTGCTGATGCTCGTGTTTCTTAAGTTTGTGAGGTTACCTTCCTGAACCACCCTCCCAGGCAATGCATTCCAGACACAAATCATCCTCTGGGTTCAAGACGGATTCCCCAAATCCTCTCTCAATGTCTTCTCTTTCGCTTCAAACATGTGTCCCTTGTTTTAGACCCTTTGACTAAGGGGAACAGCTGCTGTCTGTTCACTCTGCCCATACCTCTCATTCTCTTACACACCTCTGTCAGGTTCACCCCTCACCCTTCTCTGCTCCAAAAGCAAGACTAACCTACCTTCTTGGTTGGACTTCTCTTTTGTCTTGTTACTTCTTCCAAAGTGCAGGATCTCATTTCTTTCAGTGCTAATTTTTATCGGTCATTGATCTGGCCATCTGAACAATCAGTTTGTACCCTCCTGCAACCTAACACGTTACTCCTCACCGTGACCCACCCGGCCTGTCGTTGTGTCATCCACAACATTGTTTATCATTCTCCAACACCCCCCACCCCACCCCCCATCTCCCACATCAATATCATCAACATTTCGGAGCAGCAGAGGGGGGAGCCGGGAGGAGGTGATGTTGGTGCAAGATGATGGTCGGGATGGCTGGTAAGTATATTTAAACTTGTTACCTTCAGGCCA
>NW_025203096.1:0-3728 GCF_004010195.1 Chiloscyllium plagiosum
CATTGGACCGATTTTCCCATTCGCCAGAAAACCAAATAACGACGAGTCGAGTCACCGCAGGACTTTGTTTCACAACAGCGATGAAATAACAGTCTCCATTCGGTTGCAATGAAAACTTAACTTGCCTAAAACATAAAGCAACAGCAGAGCTGTTTGCGATTTTCCGCGCGGGAGACGAACACGATCATGACAGCAGAGACACTTTGAAATATTTGGCACTATCCCACACCACAGTTAATTCCCGGGAAGCAAACACATTGCTCTTTTGTTTTCAACATCAATACAATGGAGACGGAAGCAGCATTGGAGCTGGTCAGCAGAGATGACAGTGGCGGGGCTCGAACCCACGTCCCTTTCAGAACTGGAATTTAGATCCAGTGCCTTGGACCGCTCAGCCACACTACCAGCCGGTTAGCTCCTCTCCCCATTTTCTTGCATTACCAATTGTGCTCCTGCATAACAACAGATGGAAAGTCACATGAAAAGGGTTCCATGATCCCTCTCCCACTCACACAGCTGCTGGGATGTGCCCGGCTACAATGTCAATTTCGCAGCAGATAATGATAGCCCATCAATCCAGACAAAAATCAATGGTAAGCTGAGTCTATCTTCTCAGACTCTTTTCAGCTACAAATGTATCTGTGAGTGCGTGGGAATATATGTTCGGTTATGATTTGGTCAACTAACCATGAGCTGCTTGAAATTACTGCAAGTTCGATTGGGACTTTGCTAAATGATTTCACCCATTGCTCGAAACAGGACGACTTTCATCGTTACATGGAACACGAAACACACCGAACTACAGGGAAATGCACAAAGCTGAGCAGGCCGTGTTCCACACCATACCGTGCAGCAGAGTTACAGTCACTGTGTCTGTTTTGCAGAATAAGAGTCCCAAAGAATGTTCTCCACCCTAAAACCGGAGGTAGCATTACAATCCGAGAACGACAGATCACATTGTGAGGATGCTCTGACCTCGGAGCCGGTTCGAGATGCCACTTTCCTTGCCTTTTACCTTAACCGTGCAATTTGCTGCTGAGATGTTCACTCCTGGACATGAGCCACATGGATACCAACTGAGTTGGAAACCTGCGTGGGAATCGACGAGAAGCGACTCAATCAATTTTGCTAAATTCCATGGTGCTTATTAGAAATGCAGTTTCTGTTCGCCTCAATCTAAAAGGCAGTTGTAAAAAACATAGTAACAGAAGTCAAAAGGTAATTACCTCACCCCACCCCCACTCCGGAAGAGGTGCTAACTGCCCTTGAGTGCTTTTTGTTGTCGATGTGAAGACCTCTCACGCCTGAGTCACCTTCACGTCTCTTGTTGCTGAGTGAAGCACAAAGAAGGAGTTTCACCAGAGTTGCAACTGCCTCACTTCCCCACTCGCCCTCCCCGTTTACATTTTCCTATTCGTCAGTGATTTAAAGAAAACCAAATGGATGCGATGTCACTCTGTAGCCTCTCTGTTCTTTCATTGCTGTTGCTGATTGAATAAGCCACTAACGTGCGAACTGCTCCAATACATGATTCAGGACCTTTGGTTCCAATTCTCACACGTTGAATAACGACAGACAGCTTCCACATGAGGCCTTTCAGAGACGACTTTGGGGTACATTTGACAGACAAACAAGTTCAGGAATTCGTGGTGCGCTGTGACACCAACGCATCAGCTTCTTCCCTGTCTTTGAACCGAGCCGCCTGCGCAAGGAAGGCAAATGCAGTATTGCTTTTTGTGGAAGGATCAGATCGCGGTAACTACACTCTCAAACAGAGTGGCATTTGATCAGAACCAGGTTGGAGAAAAACTTTACAATGCTTTGCACAGTAATTAAATGGAATTGCATTACATTTCACTACGAGATCAGATTTGTTCAAGCAAATTCGAAGGCATGTTTGCAGATGGGAAAGCAACCTAGAAAGCTCCGTTCTTGTCCATGTAAAAGGCTGCAGTTGAAAAACAAAGAAGTTGCTACCCAGTTTCGAACAGGGGATCTTCCGCGAGTTAAGCGAACATGATGACCACGACACGGCAGAAACAAGCCTCGGCCGCCCGTGCTGCGGCTCAGTCGCATCCAGCACTGAAAGTTGAAGCCATTCTACATTTCACATTTCTGTTTCCAATAGCTCGTTGTTGTCCAGCGTAATTGACGTCTTGAAAACGTAAAAAAAAGACACGTGAAATTAATGATAAAATATAGACAAGGATATCGTCAATGTTTGGACCGTAAGGCGAGGTGGAATAGGCTGGGACGACTTTCCCTGCAGCGTAACGGCTGCGACATGATCTTATGGAAGGGTTGTAAAATGAGTATTTAATTGTTTTACCCAAGTTGGGGTGAGTTGAAAACTCGAGAGCATAGGTTCAAGGTGAGTGGGCTGAAATTGATAAAGGATCTGAGGCACATTTCCCACACAGAAGATTGTGCGTGTATTGGATGAGCTACCAGAGGAAGTGGAGGAGGCTATTACACTCAGAAAATTGCAAAGGTAATCGGATGAGTTTCTCGACAGGATGGGATTGTAGGGATTGGGGCCAAATGCTGGGGAACGGGACTTGTTTAATTTTGACGATGTGGTGAGCATGGACGAGATACACAGAAGTATCTGTTTCCACGCCTTGTCCCCCAATTACGTTGTGTTGCTTACACCGGATTTTTGACTCGGATTACTTTTTAGCGGAGCTTGCCGTCGCAGTCTATGGCACAATCATTTAGTCTGTTCGACTGCTCACGGGAAAGGTAGTATTGTGAAACACTGCAGAAACGAACGACTTCCTTACTTTAGCTCCGATTTTGACCATACTCCGTGAAATTTTCCCAGATCCTCAGTTGAGGATTTTTGCTGCTGGAAGTTACCTTAGAAACCCTGTTAACTCGTAATATATTGAGCGAATCGCAAAACAGAAAGTATTTAACAAGGAACACAAACAAAACTGGCAAACCTAATGCATTTTCAGACACAGCGAAGCATGAATGCTAAATGTGAGACAGTCCGAGGGCATGAGCCATAAAGCAATCACACAACTAACAACAGGGCAATTCCAAACCACTCTTTCAAACATACTGGAGCCTTGGTGCACCACCACTTCCCAGACAACGCTGAAAAGAGAGAAAGAAAGAACATAATAAGAATGGGCCGTAAAAAGTGAATTTCACCAATCGCAGTCTTGATTAGATTATCTTTTCCTTCCGATGTCTCCAGGACGGAAATGAAGGAAATGGGAGAAATTCAACAACATATGACATCGCAATTCATTGGAACGATTTTCCCATTCGCCAGAAAACCAAATAACGACGAGTCGAGTCACCACAGGACTTTGTTTCACAACAGCGATGAAATAACAGTCTCCATTTCGTTCCAGTAAAAACTCAACTTGCCTGGAACATAAAGCAGCAGTAGAGCTGCTTGCGGTTTTCCGCGCGGGAGGCGAGCACTACCATGACAGCAAAGACACTTTGAGAAAATCTGCACTCTCCCACATCACAGTTAACTCTCCAGGAATCGTACTGAATTTGTTAAAACCTCAACTTGCCTAGAACGTAAAGCAGCTTGAGCCCGCGATTTGCCGTGTGGGAGGCGAACACGATCATGACAAGATGAACACTGACCCCCGTCTCCATAAAGCAAACTCCCAGTCCTGCTTTTTATTTGAACACGCCGCAGCCACAGAAATTGCAGTGGGGGACTTGAGCCTAAGCTTCTTTAGTAATTGAGTTCTGAAGCA
>NW_025203096.1:6259-8203 GCF_004010195.1 Chiloscyllium plagiosum
CATGGTTATGAGCCCAATACGCTCCCGCTGGGCCGCTCTGTTAGCGCTGACCATAGCAGTTTCACACAGTCTTCAGCTTTTCGTCTGGCGTGTGGCATGTACCGCAGAGGATGATTTCAAAAGGTCTTCACTATTATTGTGTGACACTCTGTGGCGCAGATGTGTCCCGGCTGTGTCAAAATAACCTGTGACTAACTTGCCACATTCTGTTGCTTTAACTGTGATTTCACTCAGAATCACAAAATATGTCACAGTGCAAAGTGAGGCAATGCAGCCCCCAAAAAATAAGGAAATGTCTATGGCGGTCGATTGATTGACTATATTTGATTGATTGATTGTCACATGAACCTCAGTACAGTGAAAACTTTTGTTTGCGATTAGTAAAGGCAGATCATACTAATTAAGGAAATGCAGATCACAGGATAAATAAAACAACATTTTGGACAGATTAAGGCTTTCAGGTTACTTCGCACAGGACGTGCACACGGCAAAATCCACATTAACAGGTTCAGCATCATTTGAAGTTAGGGAATCCATTTCTCAGTCTTGTAACGACCTCCAAGAAGTTGCTGTTGTATGTTTAAAGCTTCGGTACCTTGTTCTGAACTCGATCTCATCAAAATTATACATTCCGAGTCAAAAATAGAACCAACTGCAAAACTCCAGTACTCAAGTGTGACTTCTCACACGTACATCACCCACCCGAGGCGATATCACACCCAAGAGCAACAAGACAGAACCGCAACAGAAGCATGATCCATAAATCAGGTGAGTTTCCTTGTTTAAAAAATAGGGTTTTTCTGTTGTTTCGGAGGGAAGGCCGCACTGAGTTTCAATAACAGCTCCTTGTCATTCTGACTTCCGGTTCCCCGGAGGCTGTGCTAGCCACTTCTTTTGCGAGCGGACTCCCATCATTGGAAGCTGGACGACCTCATCTTCAATTGGTAATTAGTGTTGTGGGAGAGTAACATGAATGTGCTTTTCAGCCCACTATCAAACACGGGGTTGTGGAGCGGGGGAGGGGGTTAGAGGTAGTGGGAGTTATGGAAATTCTGAAAAGTTGTACAAAAGATAGATCGCGCATGCTCAGGACTTAATATTCTTTTGGGAACCTTGTGCAAATAATGCCATCTGAGATAGATAGAAATGTGAAGAACTGCAGGGAAAGAAAGAATCTCTCACAGTCATCTGTGTCTGTGTCCTTCTCGAAGTCACAGCGAGAGCTCTGCTGTCTGAATCAGCATGGGATGTTTCTGCAGCGAGTCCTATCGCTCAGGCACATTGCACCTGATACGTATAAGCTTTATGACGTTACCGCCAGCTCCGAGAACAGATTTCACAGCTCACATCATCCCAGAGTGACAGGGAACAGAAGAAAGCGATTCAGACCATCATCTGAACACCTGCTGGGGACAAAACGGATGTGGGAGAGTAAACAGTCTCGACTAGTGCATGTTTCCAGCATTTACAATCTTGGTCTGTGTGACAACAAAAGGAGGAACGAGGGACTGTTTATCTTGCTTCTTAAAACAGGCGTGAAAATGTTGCAGAGGATAGATACATCTACCTGCTGTTAGTGAAATGATGAAAAGCATACTACAGTTAACAGAGTATGACTTCTTGGTTATGGGCTCAGCACGCTCCAACTGTGACCCTCTGCTCACCGGATTTGAACAAAAACAAAGAAATGACCCAGTGACAAAATCTGTTGAAACGGATTCTGTGAGGAATTGTAACCAATGGAATGAAAAGCCCCTTGAGAGTGGGATGTAACATTATCTGTGAAGGGATTGTTTTCCAGACTCGAGGAGAATGCGCAGTGCTGTTTCCATGGATCAATATCAGGATAGATAGATTGAAACAGCGTCGAATGTTATTGTAGAGAGCCCTGTCACTTAGACACATTGCACATTTTATACAATGGTACAAAAGCACGGACCTTTT
>NW_025203097.1:0-2021 GCF_004010195.1 Chiloscyllium plagiosum
CAAAATACCTCCCACTGTACAGCAACCATCACAACCCAACAAAGCTCGCACTGTACATTAACCATCACGGCCCGTCATACCACCCTCTGTACTATAACCATCATGGCCCGACATACCTCCCACTGTACAGTAACCATCACAGACAAACAAACCTCCCACTTACAGTACCATCACGGGCGACATACCTCCCAGTGTACAGTAACCATCACGGCCCGACAAAACTCCCAATGTATAGTAACCATCACAGACCAACAAACTTCCCACTGTACAGTAACCATCACGGCCGGACAAAGCTCCCACTGTACAGTAACCATCATGGCCCGACATACCTCCCACTGTACAGTAAACAGCACGGACCACATACCTACCACTGTACAGTAACCATCACGGTCCAACATACCTCGAACTGTACTGTAACCATCACGACCCGACATACCTCACGCTGTACACGAACGATCACGGCCGGACATACCTCCCACTGTACAGTAACCATCACTGACCAACAATCCTCCCACTGTACCGCATCCATCACAGACCAACAAACCTCCCACTGTACAGTAACGATCACGGCCCAAAATACCTCCCACTGTACAGCAACCATCACAGCCCAACAAAGCTCGCACTGTACAGTAACCACCACGGCCCCACATACCTCCCAAGGTACAGTAACCATCACGGCCCAACATACCTCCAACTGTACAGTAACCATCACGGACCAACATACCCCCCACTGTACAGTAACCATCACAGCCCGACATACCTCCCACTGTACAGAAACCATCACGGCCCGACATATCTCCCTCTGTACAGGAACCATCACAGTCCGACATACCTCCCACTGTACAGTAAACATCACGGCCCGACATACCTCCCACTTTACAGTAACCATCAAGGTCCGACATACCTCCCTCTGTACAGGAACCATCACAGCCCGACATACCTCCCTCTGTACAGTAACCATCACGGACCGACATACCTCCCACTGTACCGTAACGATTACGGCCCGACATACCACCCACTGTACAGAAACCATCACGGGCCGACATACCTCCCTCTGTACAGTAACCATCACGGTCCGACATACCTCCCTCTGTACAGTAACCATCACGGACCGACATACCTCCCACTGTACAGTAAACATCACGGCCCGACATACCTCCCACTGTACTATAACCATCACGGTCCAACATACCTCCCACTGTACTGTTACCATCACGGCCCGACTTACCTCCATCTGTACAGTAAACATCACGACCCAACATACCTCCCAGTGTACAGTAACCATCACAGCCCGACAAACATACCACTGTTCAGTAACCATTCCGGCCCGACATACCACCCACGTACAGAAACCATCACGGCCCGACATACCGCCCTCTGTACAGTAACCATTCCGTCCCGACATACCACCCACTGTACAGAAACCATCACGGCCCGACATACCTCCCTCTGTACAGTAACCATCACACCCCGACATACCTCCCACTTTACAGTAACCATCACGGTTCGACATATTTCCCAGTGGACAGTAACCATCACGGCCCGACATACCTCCGACTGCGCAGTAACCATCACGGTCCAACATACCTCGCACTATACTGTAACCATCACGGCCCGACATCATCCCTCTGTTCATTAACCATCACGGCCCGTCATACTTCCCTCTGTACAGTAACCATCACGGACCGACGTACCTCCCACTGTACAGTAAACATCACGGCCCGACATACCTCCCACTGTACAGTAAAGATCACGGCCCAACATACCTCCCACTGTACAGTACCATTCCGGCGACATACCTCCCACTGTACAGTAGCCATCTCGGCCCGACATACCTCCCACTGTACAGTAACCATCACGGACAGACATACCTCCAACTGTACAGTAACCATCACGGCCCGACATACCTCCATCTGTACAGTAACGATCACGGCCCAATATACCTCCCACTGTACAGTACCATCACGGGCGAAATACCTCCCACTGTACAGTAACCATCACGGCCCGACATAACTCCCACA
>NW_025203097.1:4578-6113 GCF_004010195.1 Chiloscyllium plagiosum
ACCTTCCCACTGTACAGTAACCATCACGGCCCGACATAGCTCCCACTGTACAGTAACCATCACGGCCCGACATACTTCCCACTGTACAGTAAACATCACGGACCAACAAACCTCCCACTGTACAGGAACCATCACGGCACGACATACATCCCACTGCACAGTAACCATCACACACCGATAAACCTCCCACTGTACAGTAACCATCACGGCCCGACATACCTCCCACTGCACAGTAACCACCACAGACCAACAAACTTCCCACTGTACAGTAACCATCACGGCCCGACATAGCTCCCACTGTACAGTAACCATCACGGCCCGACATACCTCCCACTGTACAGTAAACATCACGGACCACATACCCACCACTTTACAGTCACCATCACGGCCCGACAAACCTCCCGCTGTACAGTAACGATCACGGCCCGACATACCTCCCACTGTACAGTAACCATCACAGACCAACATACCTCCCAATGTACAGTAACGATCACGGCCGGACATACCTCCCACTGTACAGTAACTATCACTGACTAACAATCCTCCCACTGTACCGCAACCATCACAGACCAACAAACGTCCCACTGTACAGGAACGATCACGGCCCAAAATACCTCCCACTGTACAGCAACCATCACAGCCCAACAAAGCTCGCACTGTACAGTAACCACCACGGCCCCACATACCTCCCAAGGTACAGTAACCATCACGGTCCGACATACCTCGCACTATACTGTAACCATCATGGCCCGGCATACCTCCCACTGTACATTAACCATCACGGCCCGTCATACCGCCCTCTGTACCATAACCATCATGGCCCGACATACCTCCCACTGTACAGTTAACATCACGGCCCGACATACCTCCCACTGTACAGTAACCATCACAGCCCGACAAAACTCCCACTGTACAGTAACCATCACAGACCAACAAATTTCCCACTGTACAGTACCACCACGGGCGACATACCTCCCACTGTACAGTAACCATCACGGCCCGACAAAACTCCCACTGAACAGTAACCATCACAGACCAACAAATTTCCCACTGTACAGTAACCATCACGGCCCGACATAATTCCCACTGTACAGTAACCATCACGGCCCGACATACCTCCCACTGTACAGTAAACATCACGGACCACATACCTACCACTGTACAGCAACCATCACGGTCCAACATACCTCCAACTGTACTGTAACCATCCCGGGCCGACATACCTCCCGCTGTACAGTAACGATCACGGCCCGACATACCTCCCACTGTACAGTATCCATCACAGAACAACAAACCTCCCACTGTACAGTAACGATCACGGCCCAAAATATCTCCCACTCTACAGCAACCATCACAGCCCAACAAAGCTCGCACTGTACAGTAACCACCACGGCACAACATACCCCCCACTGTGCAGTCATCATCACAGCCCGACATACCTCCCACCATACAGTAACCATCACGGCCCGACATACCTCCCTCTGTACAGGAACCATCACAGTCCGACATACCTCCCACTGTACAGTAAACATCAC
>NW_025203097.1:6732-8203 GCF_004010195.1 Chiloscyllium plagiosum
CTCCCACTGTACAGTAAACATCACGGCCCCACATACCTCCCAAGGTTCAGTAACCATCACAGGCCAACAAACCTACCACTGTACAGTAACCATCACGGCCCGACATACCTCCCACTGTACAGTAAGCATAACGGCCCAACATACCTCCCAAGGTTCAGTAATCATCACGGTCCGACATACCTCCCTCTGTACAGTAAGCATCACGGCCTAACATACTTCCAGTGTACAGTCACCAACACACCTCGACATACCTCTCACTTTACAGTAACCATCACGGTTCGACATACTTCCCAGTGGACAGTAACCACCACGGCCCGACATACCTCCGACTGCGCAGTAACCATCACGGTCCAACATACCTCGCACTATACTGTAACCATCACGGCCCGACATCACTCCCTCTGTACATTAACCATCACGGCCCGTCATACCTCACTCTGTACAGTAACCATCACGGACCGACGTACCTCCCACTGTACAGTAAACATCACGGCCCGACAGACCTCCCTCTGTACAGTAACAACCACGGCCCAACATACCTCCCTGTGGACAGTAACCATCACGTCCAACATACCTCCAACTGTACTTTAATCATCACGGGCCGACATACTTCCCACTGTACAGTAACCATCACAGACCAACAAACCTCCCACTGTACAGTAAACATCACGGCCCGCCATTCCTTCCACTGTACAGTAACCATCAAGGCCCGACATACCTCCCACTGTACAGTAACGATCACGGCCCAACATACCTCCCACTGTACAGTACCATCACGGGCGACATACCTCCCACTGTACAGTAACCATCACGGCCCGACATACCTCCCACTGTACAGTAACCATCAATGAACAAAAAACATCCCACTGTACAGTAACCATCACGGCCCGACATACCTCCCACTGTACAGTATCCATCACGGCCGACATACCTCCCACTGTACAGTAACGATCAAGGCCCGACGTACCTCCCACTGTACAGTAACCATCACAGATCAACATACCTCCCACTCTACAGTAACCATCACTGACCAACATACTTCCCACTGTACAGTAACCATCACAGACCAACAAACCACCCACTGTACAGTAAACATCACGGCCCGACAGACCTCCCTCTGTACAGTAACAACCACGGCCCGACATACCTCCCAGTGTACAGTAACCATCACGGAACAACATACCTCCAACTGTACTTTAATCATCACGGCCCGACATACTTCGCACTGTACAGTAACCATCACGGCCCGACATTCCTTCCACTGTACAGTAACCATCAAGGCCCGACCTACCTCCCACTGTACAGTAACGATCACGGCCCAACATACCTCACACTGTACAGTACCATCACGGCCGCATACCTCCCACTGTACAGTAACCATCACGGCCCGACATACCTCCCACTGTACAGTAACCATCAATGCCCGACAAACCTCCCTCTGTACAGTTACCATCACTGAACAAAAAACATC
>NW_025203098.1:0-5095 GCF_004010195.1 Chiloscyllium plagiosum
GTAAAATTATGTTTGTCTTTTGACAAATCTTTTATTGGAACGAGGTAAAGGAAATAGAAGAGGGTGAATTAAATCAATATTCCAAATTCACACCACTGTGATGTACTATCCCACTTCACACCCAACCTGAAAAACACACGAATCTGTCGTGAGAGTAAGGACAGAGGACTTCATCTCCAAACAACCAGCATGTTTGGCAAAGAGGGAAAAGTTTAGTCTTTCATCTGTATTACTGAACTTTCCTTAAATGCCCAAGAGATTATGCTCTTTGCTGATCTGCCTGCAGAGACTTGACAAGGCAGATGTAAGACTGCATTTCACTGAGCAACAAGAGGATTGCCATCTTTCACACTTTCCATGTTGGAACTGTGGCGTTTAGCTCACATAGTAAGGGT
The DNA here is from genome assembly GCF_004010195.1 of Chiloscyllium plagiosum. Classification (NCBI taxonomy): domain Eukaryota; kingdom Metazoa; phylum Chordata; class Chondrichthyes; order Orectolobiformes; family Hemiscylliidae; genus Chiloscyllium; species Chiloscyllium plagiosum. Next base: position 396 of record NW_025203098.1, read on the forward strand.
TGCATAAACATGTCTCTCATTTTACAAAAATAAAACAGGGTCTGAATTAAGTGGGAGTTCATGGAATTAAGGATACCACAACACTTCCAAGTCTAAAAGGATTAAAAAACAATGAAGAATTTGAAATAACCTCAACATAATTCAATGTCAATTATTTAAAAGATGCAGTCGATCAGAGTTTCTCAAACATATTCCCACCGTGACACCATTTTATTGCTTGTAAATTGCTAAAATTCAGATGGCTGGATAGGGAAGGGTTTGACCATTGCTACTTTGGAGCTCATGACACCAAAATTTCAGGTTGTGACCTCAAGTAGCGACTCACCCCGCATTTTGTAAAGACCTACAGAAAATCATAACTGAAACCTTCCAATCCACTTGACACAATGTATTTCCCCACCACTTTGTGTCATAAATTAATCTCAAATTTACGGGCAAGTTTTACAGCAATTCGCCTCAAGTATATTTTCAGTTTAAGTTAACCAATCTGATTTAGGCCTTTTGGTTCTTTATGTTTCCAAGTGAAGTTCAGATCTTCAAATATCACTTGACTATCATAAATTACTAGTTTTTAGGTGAGGAATTATAGGTCTGGTTTCAACAGTCCATGGCACTCTTTCGCAGTGGGGCGTAAAGCAGTCTATTGAGAAACCATCACTGAATATGTTGGAAATTTATATTTAGGATTTCTAGCCTAGACGTTATAGTACCATTGCACATAAATCATCTGTTATCATTTAATGTGCAAGATACAAGATGAAAACAGATGATTTAGGGTTAAATGAGGCAGGTTCCAGTTATATGCATGTTATTTCAGCATGGGAACAGCACTGCAGAAATATCACAGTGGTCCACTCGTTATCAGAAGGTGCTTTATTTGAATAAGTAGCACTGAATTTTCCAAAGTATTAGTTAATTATAACCTGTCTTAAATGCAACTAATGCCTGTTATGGGATTACCAGATGAGAAATAAATACTATGGATCTGCAGGCCTTGTCCTTCAAGGTCTAAGTGGTTGTAGGTTTATAAGTTGCTGCCTGAGGACCTTTGGTGAATCTTTGCAATGCATCTTTAGATCGTACATACTGCTGTGACTGAGCATTGACGGTGGAGGGAGGGAAAGCATGTGGATGTGGTGCCAATCAAACTGCTAGCATATTCCTGGATGGGGGGAAGCTTCTTGTGTTGTTGAAACCCCACCATTCCAGCCAAGCGGGGAGCATACCATCCCGATTTTGGCTTGTGTCTTGGAGATGGGGAACAGACCTTAGGGAGTCAGGAGGTGAGTTGCTTGCCACAGTATTCTTCGCCTCTGACCTGCTCTTGTAGACACACTTTGTTCGTGTGGTATGTCCTGTTGAGTTTCTGGTCAACGGTACCCCTCAGGGTTTTAACAGAGGGAAATTCAGTGATGGAAATTTATGTCAAGGGATGGTTGTTAGATTGTCTCTTATTGCAGATGGTCTTGAATAGTGGTTGTCCAAATATGTCTTGTCACAAGCTTGTATATTGATCAGCCCTTGCTGCATTTAAACCGAGTTTGCTTCAGTATCTCAAGAGTTACAGATAGTGCTGAATTTTAGAGATGTTCAGTAATGAGTGCACATTCTGACCTTATAATGGAGGGAAGATCGTGGATGAAATGGTTGAAGTTGAGTGGAACCAGGACAGTACCCTGAGGAACTCGTGCAGAGATGTTCTGGAGCTGAAATGACTGCCCTCCGACAACCATATCCATCTTCCTACTTCCCAGGTATGACACCAGAGGAGAATTCACCCCCAATACTCAATGATTCTAATTTTGCTCAGCCTCTTGGATGCCAGGAATGCGGCTCTGAAGTCAAGACCTGTCACCTCACCTCACCCCTGGAATTCATCTCTTTTGTCCATGGTTGTACCAAGGCTGCAATGAGGTCAAGAGCTGAGTGGCCCTGGCAGAGTGCAGACTCGGCATCGCTGAGAAGGTTATTGCTGAGCAGGTGCTGCTTGTTAGTATTGTAGATGACCCCTTCCATCACTTTACTGGTGGGCGACAGTAATAGGGCGATAAATGACCAGGTAGGATTTGTTCTGCTTGTGTACAGGACATATCTGGGCAATTTTCTAAATTTTCGTGTTGATGCCAGAATGTTGTCAGGCCCATCGTCTTTGCAGTAACCAGTGCTTCTAACCATTCCTTGGTCTCGTGTGGAATGAATCAAATTCATTAAAGACTGGTATTTACAATGTTGGGAACCGCTGGAGAATGCCAAGATAGATCATCAACGCCTGAGTGAAGATTTCTGCAATTGGTTCAGCCTGAACTTTTGCACTAATGTGTTGGGCTCTTCCATTATTGACGATAGGGATACTTGAGAGCCTTCTTCTCCAGCAAGCTTTCTTTTAGAAAAAGATTTTCAACCATCATTCACGACTGGATGTGACAGGACTACAGAATGTAGATCTAATTCACTGGTTGTGGGATCGCTTAGCTCTGCCTATCACTTACTGTTTATGTTGTTTAGTGCACTGGTAGTCCCGTTCGATAGCTTCACCAGGTTGGCAGTTCACTTTTAGAAACACTTGATGCTGCTTCAGGGATGAGCTCCTGCACTCCCCATTAAACCCGGTTTGATGCTAGTGGTTGAGTCTGTGATATGCCAAAGCATGAAACTACAGTTTGAAGAGTACAATTCTGCTACTGCTGATGGCCCACAGTGACTCATGGATGCCCAGTCTCAAGTTCCTAAATTGGCTCAAAAATTTATCCCATTTAGCATCGTGACTCTTAAGGGCTATTTTTCCTGTAAGAACTGTTCACCTTAAGGGCTGTTATCATTGATGGTGGAGTAGCCCAAATTTCTCAGTTAACATATTCAGTTCCACGATTATCTATGAAACTGAGAGTTAACTCGTAGCATTTTGCTGTGAAGGCAAGTGTTGAGAGTGTAATACTGGAAAAGCACAGCAGGTCAGGCAGCATCCGAGGAGCAAGGGAATCGATGTTTTGGGCATAAGCCCTTCATCAGGCATGAGGCTTCTGGGTCGGGTGCTGAGAGATAAATTGGAGGGGTGGGGGGGCGCGGGTAGGAGAAGGTAGCTGGGAAAGCGGTAGGTGGATGAAAATTGGGGAGAAGATGATAGGTCAGAGGGTGAGTGATGGACAGGTCCGGAGTGCAGTGCCGAGTTGGAGGATTGGGACTGGGATGATGCGGGATAAAGGGAAATGAGGAAGCTGTTGAAATCCACATTTATTCCCTGTGGTAGCAGGGTCACAAGGGAGAATATGAGGCTTCCTCCCTCCAAGCATCGGTTGGCAACGGTTTGGAGGTGGATAAGGCGCAGGACCTGCATGCCCTTGATGGATTAGATGGGGGTGTTGAAGTGTTCAGCCACGGGGCGGTGGGTTTGGTGGGTGCGTGTGTCCCAGAGACGTTCTGTGAACCGATTCGCAAGAAGGCGTCCCGTCTTTCCGATGTAGAGGAGACCACACCGGGAGCAACTGATGCAATAGATGACATTGATAGAGGTGCAGGTAAATTTTGGATGGATGTGGAAGGATCCCTTGGGGCCTTGGACGGAGTTGAGGGGAGAGGTGTGGATGCAGGTTTTGCACTTCCGATGTTTTGGGCATAAGCCCTTCATCAGGAATGAGGCTTCTGGGTCGGGTGCTGAGAGATAAATTCGAGGGGGCGCGGGTAGGAGAAAGTAGCTGGGAAAGCGATAGGTGGATGAAAATTCGGGAGAAGATGATAGGTCAGAGGGTGAGTGATGGACCGGTCCGGAGTGCAGTGCCGAGTTGGAGGATTGGGACTGGGATGATGCGGGATAAAGGGAAATGAGGAAGCTGTTGAAATCCACATTTATTCCCTGTGGTAGCACAGTCCCAAGGGAGAATATGAGCCTTCCTTCCTCCAGGCATCGGTTGGCAACGGTTTGGAGGTGGATAAGGCGCAGGATCTGCATGCCCTTGATGGATTAGATGGGGGTGCTGAAGTGTTCAGCCACGGGGCGGTGGGTTTGGTGGGTGCGTGTGTCCCAGAGACGTTCTGTGAAACGATTCGCAAGAAGGCGTCCCGTCTCTCCGATGTAGAGGAGACCACACCGGGAGCAACGGATGCAATAGATGACATTGATAGAGGTGCAGGTAAATTTTAGATGGATGTGGAAGGATCCCTTGGGGCCTTGGACGGAGTTGAGGGGAGAGGTTTGGATGCAGGTTTTGCCATTCCTGCCGTAGCAACTTGCAAATGCCCTCCGAACCAGTCAGTCACTTCCCACTCTGACTGATCACTTTCTCCCTTAATTTCATCGACCGATTGCTTTCCCAGTTACCTTCCCCCAAACCTCACCCCCTCCCATATATCCCTCAGCCCGGACCCACAGGCCTCATTCCTGATGAAAGGGTTATGCCCGAAACGTCAGTTCTCCTGCTCCTCGGATGCTGCCTGACCTGCTGTATTTTCCAGCACGTCACAATTAACTCTGCTCTCCAGCATGTGCAGTCCTTACTTTCTCCTCCCTGCAAGCCTACTTTATCCCCATTTTTAATGATCGTACATTTTCCTTCTCTGCCCCTAGGTCTCATAAGAAAAGTCACCAAAAGGAAATACACCAAACAATAACGCATATAACATTTCTAATCACTTATCACTGAGTAAAAGTAAAGTCACCATAGCCCTGCAAGGCAGTAGAGCTGCTTTGTCATGACAGAAAGTGT
>NW_025203098.1:5531-8206 GCF_004010195.1 Chiloscyllium plagiosum
AGATTATCCTTCAGCCTCTCTCGATATCTCAAAACATTCAACAGAGCAACAATCTTGTAAAGCTTTTCCAAACCCTTTTTTAGTTTCACAACACACCAGCACTGAATGCATTCTTCCAAAAATGGCCTCATCAATATCCTGTACAGCCACTACATGACATCCTAATCCCTACACTCACTGCACTGACTAATAAAGGCAAGCATACCAAACGGCTTCCTCACCACCCTGTCAGACTGAAACTCTGCTTTCAAGGAACTAAGAACCTGAACCCCAAGGTCTCTTTCTTCGGCAACACTGAGCTGGACGTTACCATTGAGTCCTGCCTGATCTGCCTTACCAAAATGCAGTACGTCACATTTATCTAAATTAATTAGATCAGAAAAAAAAAAACGAAGTAGTTTGGCACATCACCTCCATTCTAATTATGCATTAAATATGCTGAACCTGAATCAAAACTTGCTTAAATCACACTTGGATACTGTGTACACGCTGATCACCATACAATAAATAGAAAAGAGAAACCGAAGTGTGTACACAGAAAAGATTGACAAGGTGGATCACAGAAATGTGTGGGTTTACATGTCAGCAAAGGGATGACAGGCTACGTCTCTCTTCTCTGGAAGGAGGCCAAAGGGGACGTGATAGAGGTCTTTAAAACGACGAGAGGATTTAACAGACTGGATACAGACAGAATGTTTCTTTTCAAATGGAAGAGCTTACCTTGATTTCACAAAGTCGTCACCAAGAAATCCAACAGGCAGATATGGAAGTGATGCAGAACTGGATTACAAAAATGAAGCACAGGAGTGGTTGAATCCACTCTCATACGTGTGTTTAAGGGGAAGATAGACAAGATAAGAGGGATAGATGAATATAGGGCTAGAGTAATAGATGAGCAAAAAGTGCTGCAGAACTGGATTACAAAAATGAAGTTCAGGGAGTGGTTGAATCCACTCTCATACGTGTGTTTAAGGGGAAGATAGACAAGATAAGAGGGATAGATGAATAGAGGGCTAGAGTAATAGATGAGCAAAAGTGACAGGCGACTCAAGTGGAGCAGTAACACTGATGCAAACTAATTGGAACAAATCATAGAATCCCTACAGTGTTGGAACAGGCCATTTAGCCCATTGAGTCTACAATGACCCTTCGAACAGCATCCCAACCAGACTGACTCACCTATGCTTTCCCTGTAACCCTGCATTTCCCATGGCTAATTCACAAAGCCTGCACACCTCTAGGCACTATGGGTAATTTAGCATGGTCAATCCACCTAACCTGCACATTTGTGGACTGCGGCAGGAACCCCACGCAGACACGAGGAGAATCTGCAAACTCCACACAGACAAGCGCCTGAAGATGGAATCGAACCTGAGTTCCTGGCGTAGTACCGTGTTTTTGGCACTTTGAGACCATTGAGCATGGTGCCGCCTCAATAAGGCCTGTCTGTTTCCTCTATCGTTTATATGATCTTCTCCATAGGATTAAAAAAAATCTTACACAATGATGTAAAGCTGGTAATCCCACCAGGAAGAGCAATTACTGCAACATTTGCATGGACCTCCAGTTTCCCACCATAACCACTGCAAGGCAAAGCAAGCTTGTCACTAGTGAACATTTTCATTTTGTAATTCAATTCTGAGACTGTTACACCAGGGCAATGTGAGTAAATAAAAATAAAGGGTAAGAAAAACACTGCACTACTTGGAGTGCAGTCGCAGTGAGGTTTTTCTGGTGTGGGAGACCAGAAGAAGGGGTCATCATTTTAAAACCAATGCGAAACCATTCAGGAAAGGTCTTTCACACAGAGTTGTCCAAATCCCAATACTTACCCTTTCTACCCCTCCCTACTTTGGCCCATTCAAAAAATAATATGCTAGGCTTTGAGTAAATTGTAAAGTTCAAAAATGAGACTGATTATTTGTTTGTATTTTGGGAATGATTGTGCAGGGAAACAGACTAAGGTAGGGAGATGTAGATCAATTATAAAATAATCATTATTATGATGAAAGAAAGCTTTATTGTTAAATGTAAACAGATGATTTGCTCAACAAGCTAGTCCAATTCCTATGCATATGATAAAGCGCAAAGATGTTTTGACCCCTTTGTAGGATATGCTGATAACAGGTAGGAGCCAGATTCTAGAGAGTAAAAAAACAGAAGCACAGATTCATTCGGTGGAAAGCTTAATGTCTTGTGCTGCCATTTCTACAGAATGCAGAATAAAATGCGATATCCATGAATACAAAGGATGGTATTCTCAGAAGTAGCAGGTATTTCTGCATATACAGTTTTAGGTTGCTGAGATCTGACCTCGACATAAATAAACATGTGTACATATTATCAACGTAATAACAGTACTGAGTCTCAAGTTGATGTTTCTCACTAGCAGATAAACCATTCTTTATATCTTTTCTGCAAAATATATTTAAAATTGTAATTACAATGTAGACGAGAAGCTTTGCTGATAACAAGCATAGATTAACAGAACTTTAACAGAATAATTATGCAGTATATCAAAATAAAATTAATATATACAATGAAAGCTCAATCTTCTTTGAACATTAACCCTACTTATATAGAACATCACAGCACAGTACAGGCTCTTTGGCCCTCGATGTTGCTCTGACCTGTGAAAACAATCTAAAGTCCACCGAAACAACATTATTCCATTA
>NW_025203099.1:0-3791 GCF_004010195.1 Chiloscyllium plagiosum
AAGAGGGCTCCGCCGCCACAGATGGACAACCAAGCAGAACAGGATTCAGCTCCAGACACCACAGAGTGATCCAACTGCTAGCTTCAGCCATCAGGATCATCACTCTTGGTCTGACTTGCACATTACCACTGATCGGTAACAGGACACTCAGAACAGGGCACTTAATCCACCGTGAGCCGTGGGTGAACGTTTTCCTTGATATAACCCACATAGTATGCCCAGAGGGTAAACCAGACCAGTTGCTGGGTCTGTGATGGTTTCCCTGAACATTCCTACGGAGGCATTCCCCACGGTGCAGTCCCTTTTAACACCGCAGAGATGGCAGAATTGTGGCTAAAACTGGACAGGTCCCTGGGGTCACAACGATCAGTCTGCTAATCAGACTGCCCATTCATGTGGCTAATAGCTGAGTCTACTGGAAATCCGCAGGATACCACCTCGACAAAATAACAGGATTTTCTACACAGCCCAGAACCTCTCACATGAACACCCAACCTTGACCATCACTGACACCACCGCATTAGGGATCACACAGAGGAACCATCTGCCTGACGAGAAACCAGCCACCCGCATGGGTGGCTGACTGGATCTGGTGCACTAACTCACTGCTCTTGACCTCTGCAGTACTCTGGTCTGTAGCAGAGGGCAGAGTCCAAGATATACCTGGCCACAATATGTCTGCCCACAATTCCATTTTCAATAATATTTGGACAGGATTCCAAACCCACCACCTAAGAACATACAATGACACTTATTTTGTCTGGGGCCACAAGTCATACCCTGGCTGGCGTTGTCATGGGCTGGCACGTGGCATGTGGTACCACTCCTTTCCCACTCCCAATCGTCTCCTTTGCAGAAGCTTATTCCCCGCAGAAAACACGCCCTCACTGCCCCAGACGAGATACCGTCTCCCCCCTTTTTGTGACAACTTACGAACACCCTGCACCTCGACATAGAGGCACATCAGTTGGCCACCATGCGAGAGGACATAACATGCCACGGCTGAAGGGCTTGCCCAGCTGAATGCAGAGGCTGTCGCCATTCGCACTGTGGCCCAGCAAAACATAATGGCCATGGACTACTGGCTGGACAAAAAAAAGGGGCACTAGCGGCTTCATTCGCAAAGACTCCTGTACCTACATCCCTGAATCCGACGAAAATATAACGGACTTGTTACACCACATTCGACAGGCTGCTTCTGACCCAAATGAACCGGAGTCCACTGGGACCTGTGGACCTGGGCAACCTCCTGGCATGGCTCACGGGGCACTGAACTGCTAGAGGAACTGATATCTTTTATTGCGGTTGTGTGTATCATTATCCTCGCCATGGGCCTCCGTATGTGCTGCTGCGGGTTTTGTACAGCACTTTTACCCCTCCTCTCCTCACAAACCCGCTTGTACAAGTCGGCTGGAGTGAGATCCCCTCCCCTGACACAAACTACGCTGGGTCAGATTCAGACACTGACTTCTACCTCTCTGATACTGAAGCCCCACCACTGATAGCCTCCCCTTTCGGGGCTACATTGCACCTTTTCAACATGCTCTTCAGCAAAGAGCGAACTGTGGAGAAAATCTGGTACACTTCCCACTCATAGCATAACCACATTAAAAAATACAGAAGCATGTTGCCGAAACACAGAAATCATACCTTCCAACAAAACAGAACACACCCACAATGCCTAAGTCGTGGCCAAACAGGCGAATATCGAATCCAGATATTCTAAGCTACTCCCAGACCAGATAATAACTTCTCAAACAGCCTTCCCAGTAAGTTCCTCGCCTCGATCATCACTTCAGTCCTAATACCCTAAGCCTTTCCACTTTTCGTCACTATGCTGTTACAACTTTAAAGTTATCCTCTTTGTTTTGTACCCCTATGAAATCTGCCTGCACTCTCTGCTTGGGGGAGAACATTCTTGCCATCTGTGCAGAGAATCAGTTCTGGGTCAGCCTGGTACATGTCTTTACCGCGATGTCAATTTGTTTCATCAAACTGCTTGCCAGCTTTGTACCTGATCTCTGATCCATTTGGCTGACACCTCGTGATCGTGAATTGTTTATGTTTTTACCCTGTTATCAGTCTCCCGTGGGGAATCTCACTCAAACCCACATACACGACATCATTTCCACTCCCCTCGTTTGAACATCTGATCACTTCCACAAATCATGTAATCAGATCTGTTATGCATTACCTCCTTTGACAATACCATGCTGAGGCCTTGATCAAACCTTGCCTGGACAAGTCGCAATTAATTCTCTCCTTCAAAGGTTTCTCCAAACATTTCCCGACCACTCCTGTGAGACTCACTTGGTTGTATTTCGCTGGTTTGTTTCTACCTGCCTTGTAAAAAAGTGGAACCCCATTAGTAGTCCTGCAGTCGTCGACCAACTCCCCTGTGGCCAAAGAGGAATGTTAACTTTGCTCAGAACCCCTTAAATTGTACCTTGGTCCCTCAAAGTTACGTTAGGTACAACTCCACTCTGAGCTGGGGATTTGTCCACGTTTAAGACTCTCAAAACCTCCAGTATAATTTCAGTTCCGATATGAAACTGATCAAGAACCTCTGAGTGCATCTTCCTATATTCTATACAGATGTCTTCCCACAAAGGGACTGCTCGCCAGCTGAATATGTAAAGTGATTGCTCCATATATCTTTACAACTGTACACTACTGTACTCTCACACTGGAGGGAACGCATTCACCTATTTTAACGGGAAGACGCGGTTTTCAGCCTTTGCGCCTATTATACCTTTAGTTTTGATACCCAAAGGCACAGTGTTACTGTGAGAAAGCGGTTCAGTGTTTTCTATCCGAAAAAAGACCGGCTCTTGATTACACCTCCTGCGTGGACTCCAATCCGTTCACATCTGACATGAGGATTTTTGTTTCTCTCTGCTGTTCATCACATCCAGGATAGAATTGCGGGAGAAATGATTGCTGGCTTCGTTGACCTAAGAAGTTGATGTCGATGGCTCACCTTGTAATGGGAACTATCCACAAGAGAACTTTTCAAGAGGAACACAGTTCTGTCATCTGAACAGGGGATCATTGCACAAGCAGAGTAACAGGCTTCTACCAGGTCATGCGCAGTTATTCTTCATCGAATATTCACAGTATCCGACTCTAGAGCAAAACCAGATGGTGCTAGAAAAACTCAGCAGGTCTAGCAGCATCTGAAAAAAGAAATCAATGTTAACATTTCGAGTCCAGTGACCATCCTCAGAACTGACGATAGCTTAGAAAATGTTGGTTTGTCTGCAGAAGATATAGTGGGGTTTGGGCGAGAGTAAGGAAAAAATGAAAGGGATGGATAGAATCCAAATAGAGAGAAGAACAGTTGGACAAAGGAATGGATGATGATCTCGCTGTCAGGGTGAATAGCTGTTAATGGAGACTGTTAGTGGCGAATCATATGTAGTGTGTTAGGGCAGACTGTTTGATAGAGAGATAGGATTGGGAGAGTTCCGGCCCTAAAAAAATGAAAATGATATGGGGTCTGGAAGGCTGCAGACACCCCAAACACAAACTGATTTGGTATCATTCCAGCATGCCCCGAGTTTCGCTGGAACTCTGCTTGAAGACAGAACTTGAATTGTCTGCAATGTGTTCACCGAATCCAAACTTCGTTTCCCAAGATAGTGGAAACCACATTGCAGTAGATTGGATTGCGTGAAGTGCAGTTCATGTGTTGCTTCACCTGGAAGGTTTGTTTGGGCCATTGGAAACAGAGGAGAGAAGACGCCAATAGACAGGTGAGTAGAGACAAGCAGCAAACGGAAATATTATTA
>NW_025203099.1:4996-8206 GCF_004010195.1 Chiloscyllium plagiosum
AGAAGTGCTCAGCAAAAGTATTTTCCAGTGAAAAGGAAAGACTGCAGGAAAAGGGGCAATCTGCCTTGCGTGACTTCCGAAATAAGGGAGCTAACAAAGTCAAAGAGAAAGCATACCATGTCGCCGAGAACAGCTTGAAACTGGAAGATTGGGGAAACTTTAAAGATAAACATGACGAAGTACAGAATACAAAGACGGATAGCAAAAGTTTCTATGAAAATATAAAACGAAGGACGAGTGGCTAAAGTAAAGGTTGGTCCTTTCGAGGATGAGAAGGGACATTTAGTTATGCGATGTGATGAACTGGCCGAGGCATTCTATTTTGTGTCAGTCTTCACAGTGGAGGATGCTAATAACATGCCAGTAAGTGACGAAGAGATAAATGTCGGTGAGGACCTGGAAACAAACATTATTACGGAAGAGGTAGTGTCAGGCAACCTAATGGAGCTGAGGATCGACAAATCTCCTGGCCGTGAGGAAATCCACCTCAGGGTATGAAAGGAGATTGCGGGAGAAACAGCAAGTGCTCTAGTGGCAATTTTCAAATTCACTGGACTGCGTGGCCGTCCGTGCAAGTTGGAAAACAGCTCGTGTGACACCACTGCTGAAAAAGGGAGATGGATAAAAGATTGGGAATTATTGATCAGTTAGCTTAATTTTTGCAGTGGGGAAGATGCTAGAGTCTATTATCAAGGAAGAAGTAACAGGGCATCGAGAATCAAACTGGAAAGACGCAACGTAGGTTCATGAAGTTTCAAGCAGAGATGTTATGTTGCAGCTGTCCAAGGTGCTGGTGAGCCTATCCTTGGTGTCCTGTGTGCAGTTTTGGATCCCTTCCTTAAGAATGGATGCACTGGCACTTGGGTGGGAAGGGGGCAGGAGGAGTGCGGAGGAATTTCGCTAGGTTGATTCCGAAGTTGAGGGAGTTGGCCTATAAATAGAGACTGATTAGCTTAGGAATATTTTCTTTGGAATTTAAAAAAATGAGGGAGCAATCTTACTGAAACATAAAACTTTGAACGGAATAGATTAGATAGAATTAGAAAGGATGCTTCCACATTCGGGTGAAACTCGAACAAGAGAACATAGCCTCAGGATTAGAGGGAGCAAACTTAGACTGAGTTCAGAAGGACCTTCTTCACCCAGACGGATGTTAATATATGGAATACCTTGCCCAGCGAAGAAGTTGACGCTCGTTCAATAAAAGTTTTTAAAGCTAAGAGCGATAGTTCTTTTGAATAATAAAGGTAATAAGGGATACAGTGAGAGGGCGAGTAAGCGGAATTGAGTCTTTAGTAAGATCAGCAATGATATGATTGAACGGCAGAGCAAGCCTGAAGGGCCGGACAGCCTACGCCTGCTCGGATGTTTACGTTCTGTGCATGTATGTGTCAGAAAAGCGGAGATGCAGGGGGAAGACTCCAAGGGGTGACTTGGTTAAGGTGTTGGGAGTGAAGACAGATTGCAAAAGGGTTCACTGTAGGGAATGGGCACTGTGGATGGTGGACAGAGACGGGAGAGGGATATATGTCTGATGATGGCATCTCGCTATTTGTGTTGGAAATTTAAAACAAAATCGATGATCACTTAAAGCACCACTGCGAATACATTTGCCAACTTTTATAGGTGCGCAATTGAGAGCATTCTGTTTGGATGTATCACTACCTGGTATGGCACCTGTACCATTCAAGAGCAGAGACAGTCACAGCGACTGGTGAACTCGGCCCGGACAAATGCAAAGGACAACCTATTATATGTTTGCATGTTATTTATACATCTATGCAACTTAACTCTGTGATATGCGTGCAATGATCGCAAGACAAAGCTTTTCACTGTGCCTCAGTGCACCTGAAAATGAATTCAATTCAATTCAATTGTAGAATGTCGACGACATGGATTTTTGGAGTAGCTTGTGGTGGAGCCAAGTAGGGAACAGGCAATACTCGATTTAGCGTTGTGCAATGAGGCAGATGAGACAACGGAGCTGAAGATGAAGGAACCCTTAGGAGGCGGTGATGATAATATGATTGAATTTCCCCTGCAATTACCCTGAGAGGGAGAATATACAATCAGAGGTAACAGTGTTAAAGTTGAATTAAGGCAAGTACAGAGGCATGAGGGAGGAGCTGGGTGAAATTGGTGAGGAGAGGAGCCTAGCAAGAAAGCAGGAAAGTGGAAATGCAGTAGCAGGAATGTCTGAGCGTAATTCATCAGACACATCAGAGACACATCCTGTAGAAAATGAGGCAGGGTGTCAGGAGGATGATGCAAACATGGCGGACTGAGGAAGTCATCGATCGCATAAAGGCAAAAGAGAAAATATATAATGTGGCGAAGGGCAGTGGGTAATCAGAGTTTTGTGCCAGCCTTCACAGTGTAAGACATGAGTTATACCCAAACATACAAGAGAATGGGGGAACAGATATGAGTCTAGTGGCCATCACTGTGAAGGTCCAAAAAACACTGAATGGCCTGAAGGTCGATACATCGTCTCGATCAGGTAGAATACCCTCCAGAGTTCTAAGGTAGACAACTGAAGAAATTGTGGATACGTTAGCGGAGAGCTTTCAGGAATCGCTAGAATCAGAAAGGGTGCTATTGGACTGAAAAATCACAAACGTGACACCCCACTTAAAAAAGAAACAACACAAAAGCTGGCAAATTATAGAGCAACCAGCCGAATCTTGGTTAAGGATAATATCCTGGAATCCATTCCGTTGGAAGAAATTTCTGAATACTTGGAAGTGCATGTTAAAATAAGGCAAAGTCAGCAATGTTTCGTCATGGAGAGTCCATACTTGACAAATCTGCAAAAAGTCCTCTTTGAGGAAGTAACGAGGAAGACAGACCAAGCAGAGACATTGGATGTTATGTGTCTGGGCTTCATGAAGGCCTTTGATATTTGCCGCACAGGAGGCTACTGAATAAGGGAAGGGCCCATGGTTTCAGAGGAAAGCTGCGTTCGCAGGACAGAAAGCAGTGATTGGGAGCAAAATGATCTTTTCAGGATGGCAGCTGGTGACAAGTGGCGTTCCTCAAGGCAGTGCTGTAACTACAACTTTTTATTGTCTCCATTCGCGTTCCAGGTAAAGTACCTGAGGGCACTGTGTGCCAATTTGCAGACAATGCAATGGCAGAAGGACAGTTAGCATTGAGGAGGCGGGGATGCTGCAAAAGGAGCATCGGAAAATAAATGGCAGATGGAGCATA
>NW_025203100.1:0-1021 GCF_004010195.1 Chiloscyllium plagiosum
CCAGGTGTGACGTTCCCAGTTTGTGATGTTCCCCGGGTGTCATGTTCCCCAGGTGTGATGTTCCATGGGTGTGATGTTCCCTGGGTGTAATTTTCCCCGTTTGTGATGTGCCCTGGGTATGACGATAGTTGGGTGTGATTTACCCAGGGCTTGATGTTCCCCAGGTGTAATGTTGCCCAGGTGTGAAGTTCTCTGGGTGTGAAGATCCACGGGTGTGATGTTCCCCGGGTGTGTTGTTCCCTGGGTGTAATGTTCCCCGGGTGTAATGTTCCCCGGGTGTGATGTTCCCTGGGTGTGAGGTTCCCCAGGTGTAATGTTCCCCAGATGTAATGTTCCCCAGGTGTGACGTTCCCCGGGTGTGATGTTCCCCAGGAGTGATCTTCCTTGTGTGTGATGATCCCTGGGTGCGATGTTCCCTGGGTGTGATTTAACCCATTTGTGATGTTCCCCAAGTGTGATGTTCCCCGGGTGTGATGTTCCCCGGGTGTGATGTTCCCCAGGTGTGATGTTCCCCAGGTGCAATGTTCCCCGGGTGTGATGTTCCTCAGGTGTGATATTCTCCGGATGTGATGTTCCCTGGGTGTGATGTTCCGCAGGTGTGATGTTCCCGAGGTGTAAGGATCCCCAGGTGTGATGTTCCCCGGATGTAATGATCCCCAGGTGTGATGTTCCCCGTTTGTGATGTGCCCTGGGAGTGACATTTGCTGGGTGTGATTTTTCCAGGGTTGGATGTTCCTCAGGTGTGATGTTTCCCAGGTGTGATGTTCTCTGGGTGTGATGTTCCCTGGGTGTGATGTTCCCTGGGTGTGATGTTCCCTGGTTGTGATGTTCCCCAGGTGTGATGTTCCCTGGGTTTGATATTCCCTGGGTGTGATGTTCCCCAGTGGAGATGTTCCCCGGGTATGATGTTCCCCGGGTGTGATGTTCCCCGGGTGTTATGTTCCCCGGGTGTGATGTTCCCTGGGTGTGATATTCCCCGGGTGTGATGTTCCCCAGGTGTGATCTTCCCTGGGTGTGATGT
>NW_025203100.1:5297-5586 GCF_004010195.1 Chiloscyllium plagiosum
GAGGTTCCCTGGTTGTGATGTTCCCTGGGTGTGATGTTCCCCAGGTGTGATGTTCCCCAGGTGTGATGTTCCCCAATTGTAATGTTCCCCGGGTGTGATGTTCCTCAGGTGTGATATTCCCCAGGTGTGATGTTCCCCGGGTGTGATGTTCCCCGGGTGTTATGTTCCCCGGGTGTGATGTTCCCCGGGAGTGATGTTCCCCACGTGTGATCTTCCCTGGGTGTGATGTTCCCTGGGTGTGATGTTCCCCAAGTGTAATGTTCCCTGGGTGTGTTGTTCCCCAGGTGTG
>NW_025203100.1:6578-8207 GCF_004010195.1 Chiloscyllium plagiosum
GGGTGTAATGTTCCCCAGGTGTGATGTTCCCCAAGTGTAATGTCCCCCAGGTGTGATGTTCCCCAGTTGTGATGTTCCCCACTTATGAGGTTCCCTGGTTGTGATGTTCCCTGGGTGTGATGTTCCCCAGGTGTGATGTTCCCCACGTGTGCGGTTCCCTGGGTGTGATGTTCCCCAGATGTGATGTTCCCCAGGTGTGAAGTTCCCGAGGTGTAATATTCCCTGGGTGTTATGTTCCCTGGGTGTGATGTTCTTTGGGTGTGTATTCCCCAGGTGTGATGTTCCCCAGGTGTGATGTTCCCTCGGTGTAATATTCCCCAGGTGTGATGTTCCCCAGGTGTGATATTCCCTGGGTGTGATGTTCCCCGGATATGATGTTCCCTGGGTGTGATGTTCCTGAGGTGTGATGTTCCCCAGGTGTGATGTTCCCTGGGCGTGATGTTCCCTGGGTGTGATGTTCCCCAGGTGTAATGTTCCCCGGGTGTGATGTTCCCCGGGTGTGATGATCCCTGGGTGTGATGTTCCCTGGGTGTGATGTGCCCCAGGTGTAATGTTCCCTGGGAGTGATGTTCCCCAGGTGTGATGTTCCCCGGGTGTGATGTTCCCCAGGTGTGATGTTCCCTGGTTATGATGTTCCCCCGGTGTGATGTTCCCTGTGTGTGATGTTCCCTGTTTGTGATGTTCCCTGGGTGTGATATTCCCCGGATGTGATGTTTCCCAGGTGTGATGTTCCGCAGGTGTGATGTTCCCTGGGTGTGATGTTCCCTGGTGTAATGATCCCCATGTGTAATGTTCCCCAGGTGTGTTGTTCCCGAGGTGTAATGTTCCCCGGGTGTTATATACCCCGGCTATGATGTTCCCCGGGTGTGATGTTCCCCAGGTGTGATGTTCCCCGGGTAAGATGTTCTCTGGGTGTGATGTTCCCCCGGTGTGATGTTCCCCGGGTGTGATGTTTCCTGGGTGTAATGTTCCCCAGGTGTGATGTTCCTCAGGTGTGATGTTCCCCAGATGTGATGTTCCCTGGGTGTGATGTTCCCCGGGTGTGATGCTCCCTGGGTGTGATGTTCCCCAGGTGTGATGTTCCCTGGGTGTGATGTTCCCCAGGTGTGATGTTCCCCAGGTGTGATGGTCCCATGGTGTGATGTTCCCCAGTTGTGATGTTCCCCAGGTGTGATGTTCCCTGGGTGTGATGTTCCCCAGGGGGGATGTTCCCCGGGTGTGATGTTCCCTGGGTGTGATGTTCCCCGGGTGTGACGTTCCATGGGTGTAATGTTCCCCAGGTGTGATGTTCCCCAGGTGTGATGTTCCCTGGGTGTGATGTTCCCCGGGTGTGATGTTCCCCACGCGTGATGTTCCCCAGGTGTGATATTCCCCAGATGTGATGTTCCCTGGTTGTGATGTTCCCCGGGTGTGATGTTCCCTGGGTGTGATGTTCACCAGGTGTGATGTTCCCTGGGTGTGATTTTCCCCAGGTCTGATGTTCCGCAGGGGGGATGTTCCCCGGGTGTGATGTTCCCCGTGTGTAATGTTCCCCGGGTGTGATGTTCCCCGTGTGTCATGTTCCCCAGGTGTGATGTTCCCTGGGTGTGATGTTGCCCAGGTGTGATGTTCCCTGGGTGTGATGTTCCC
>NW_025203101.1:0-2666 GCF_004010195.1 Chiloscyllium plagiosum
CATGACCAGCCCCTCTTGAATATATCGAACAATCTGGCCCCATTAGCTTTCTGTGGGAAAGAATTCCATAGGATTACAGCATTCTGTGTCAAGAAATTCATTCTCATACCAAGACCCTGTAAAACTACAAGACACCCTTAATTCCTATACTCAAATCCTCTTGCTATGAAGCCAGCATGCTATTAGTTTTCCTACCCACCTGCTGCCCCTGCATACCAACCTTCAGTGACTGTTCCACCAAGACACCCACGTCTCATTGCACCTCACCTTTCCTAAACTGCCACCATTCAGATCATAATCTAGCTTCCTGTCTTTGTCACAAATGTGGATAACTTCACGTTTATCCAAATTGATATTGCATTTGTTTACTTTTGCCCAATCGGCCAGCCTGTCTAGGTCACTCTGTAGCCTCTTACCTTCCTCCACAGAGCACACACTGCCTCCCAGCTTAATGTCACAGTGTGGAAGGGGACCGCACCTTGCTCTGTGCCTCCTGTTTGGGGTGTGTGAGAGATGATTCTGACAAAAAAAGATCATCACATCCTCATCTTCCTTTGAAACTTCTTACAAAACAGAGCATCAAACAGCAAGATGAAGCTTGGAATTAACAAAGAAACAAAGTAAATTTACAGCCCAGGAACAGGCCCTTCAGCCCTCCAAGCCTAGCCA
Organism: Chiloscyllium plagiosum; assembly: GCF_004010195.1. Lineage (NCBI taxonomy): Eukaryota > Metazoa > Chordata > Chondrichthyes > Orectolobiformes > Hemiscylliidae > Chiloscyllium > Chiloscyllium plagiosum. The sequence continues at coordinate 670 of NW_025203101.1, forward strand.
ATCCAAATCCACTGTCTAAACCTATCACCCATTTCCTAAGCATCTGTATCCCTCTGCTCCCCACCGACTCATGCATCTGTCTAGATGCACCTTAAATGAATCTACCGTGCCTGCCTCTACTACCTCTGCTGGCAATGTGTTCCAGGCACCTACCACCCTCTGTGTAAAGTACTTGTCCCGTGTATCCACCTTAAACTATTCACCTCTCACCTTGAAAGCGTGACCTCTCTTTACTGAATTCTTCACCCTGGGAAAAAGCTTATCTCTATCCACCCTGTCTATACCCTTCATGATTTTGTAGACCTCAGTCAGGTGCCCCCCCTCCCCCATCTCCTTTTTTCTAATGAAAACAAACCTAACCTACTCAACCTCTCTTCATAGCTAGCATCTTCCATACCAGGCAATATCCTCGTAAACCTTCTCTGCACCCTCTCCAAAGCGTCCACATCCTTTTGGTAATGTGGTGACCAGAACTATACACAGTATTCTAAATGTGGCCAAACCAATGTTGTGTACAATTTTTACATGACCTCCAGCTCTTATATTCAATACCCGTCCAATGAAGGCATGCATACTATATGCCTTCTTGACCACTCTATCCACCTGTGCAGCAACCTTTAGGGTACAATGGACCTGTACTCCCAGATTATATTAGATTCTGTACAGTATGAAAAGAGGCCCTTCGGCCCAATTAGACCACACCGACCCTCTGAAGTGTAACCCACCCAGACCCATCTCCCTCTGACTAATACACCTAGCACTATGGGCAATTTAGCATGGGCAACTCACCTGACCTGCACATCTTTGGACTGTGGGAGGAAAGCGGAGCACCCGGAGGAAACCCGCGCAGACACAGGGAGAATGTGCAAACTCCACACAGACAGTTGCCTGAGGTGGGAATTGAATCCGGGTCTCTGGCGCCTGGGTTTGCCTGGGTTGAACTCCATCTGCCCAACTCTCCAGTCTATCTATATCCTCCTGTATTCTCTGACAGTCCCCTATGCTTTTTGCTACTCCACCAATCTTCGTGTCATCTGCAAACTTACTGATCAGACCACTACTGCCATCTTCCAGATCATTTATGTATATCACAAACAACATTTACCCCAACACTGACCACTGTGGAACACCACTGGTCATCTTTCTCTATTTTGAGAAACTCCCTTCAATTACTACTCTCTGTCTCCTGTTGCTCAATCAGTTCTTTATCCACCTCGAACACCCTGCACAGCATATGACTTCACTTTCTCCATTAGTTTACCATGGGGAACCTCATCAAACACCTTACTAAAGTCTATGTTGGTTCCCTCACTCAAAAATGTGTGCATGCAGCTGAATATACTGTAACATTTCAACTTCTCTCTGTCAAAACTGTAAACCTGCGAACTGAAAAGCAGCTTCTGGTAGGTACTCTCATGTCCCTTTAAATCCAGTACTGTGTGAGTCCTTCCGTATTGTTCAATATTGTTCAGTACGCCCCAGGAGCTGAAAAATTACGCCATATTCTTCGTGACCTGCAACACATTATCAATGAGGATGAGCACCTCACCAAGACCTTCCCCACACCTCCACTACTTGCCTTTAAACAACCGCCAAACCTCAAACAGATCATTGTTCGTAGCAAACTGCCCGACTCTCAGGTCAACTCCATACAACCCTGTCACAGTGGACACTGCAAGACGTGTGAGATTGTGGACATAGATAACACTATTACGTGTGGGAACACCTCTCACCTTGTACATGGCAGCTACTCATGTGACTCAGCCAACGTTGTCTATCTTATACGTTGCAGGCAAGGATGCCCGGAGGCATGGTACATTGGGGAAACCGAGCAAAGGCTACGACAACGGATGAATGGGCACCGCACAACAATCAACAGACAGGAGGGTTCCCTCCCAGTTGAGGAACACTTCAGTGGTCCAGGACATTCAGCCTCGGACCTTCGGGTGACCATCCTCCAACGTGGACTTCGGGACAGGCAGCAGAGAAAAGTGGCC
>NW_025203101.1:3552-8209 GCF_004010195.1 Chiloscyllium plagiosum
TTGAAGAAGGAGGCCATCTGGGTTGTACGGATTTGGAACTGGTCCTCGTGGGAGCAGATGCGACGGAGACGAATGAATTGGGAATATGAGATGGCGTTTTTACAGGGGGCAGGGAGGGTTCCGAGCGGAACCCTCCAGTCACAAGGGATGAACTCAGATTTCTCCAGTTTCCTCATTTCCCCTCCCCCCACCTTGTCTCAGTCAAATCCCTCGAACTCAGCACCGCCTTCCTAACCTGCAATCTTCTTCCTGACCTCTCCGCCCCCACCCCACTCCAGCCTATCACCCTCACCTTGGCCTCCTTCCACCTATCGCATTACCAATGCCCTTCCCCCAAGTCCCTCCTCCCTACCTTTTATCTTAGCCTGCTGGACACACTTTCCTCATTCCTGAAGAAGGGCTTATGCCCGAAACGTCGATTCTCCTGTTCCTTGGATGCTGCCTGACCTGCTGCGCTCTTCCAGCAACACATTTTCAGCCATGTTCTGTATATACATAGTTAGTGCAGTTGGGTTCTGTACAGTATAACATCAAGGAAACAAAGATATGTTGAAGATTGCCTCTATCTAAACAAATCAAGGGCATCTCTTACTTCTACCAGACTTTATTTAGATGCATTTCAGGCACCAGGAGAGAGTAATAACTGAAGGAACCCCCATTTAATATCAGCAAAAAGACCTCAGATGGTGGTCTTTCCACACTGAGCCTCGGCAGCTGCTACCCAAATGTTAGTGTGTCCTTTAACACGTAGTCCTGACTTTGGAATGTGCCAGTGTACAACACTCAGGCGAGGTCAACTCTTTGTTCTGGAAGACCAACAAGCATCTTTCATTGAGTTAACGGTCTTCCAGGAGCATTCAATGTTGTCTCAGCGTGCATCCTGGGGAACAGAGTCCTGCATCATACAGCTGTTTGGGAGCACCCTTGACAAAAATCATTGCATTTTTCACCAGTCTTCGCTTGCAAAGCCACATTTCAGCAAGGGATGTATGACAGCTGATCCACCAGCCTCTTCCTGCACTCTCCCACCACACAACCTCTCCCCGCACACACTCACACACACACACACACACAAACACCCATGCTTACACACATTCACACACACACTCACAGACGTAATTACACACACCCACCCCCTCACACACGCACTTACACTCTCACACACACAGATACACATCCACAGACACACACGCACATGCAAACACACTCACACGAACATACTTACACATACATACACACACACATACATATACACGCATGCGCGCGCACACACACACACACACACACACACACAGACACATACACATACACACACATATGCACTCACACTCACACTCGTACTCTGTCTCTCCAGGACACTACATGCTGACCACATCCTGGCGGACTTGTGGTCAAAGGTGCTTATCTTTGCAACTTACTCACGAAAACAAGTGGTACAGGTAGTAAACGTTATTCCCTTATTCAAGAAAGGGAAAAGGGATAACATTGGGAATTACAGACCAGTCAGTCTTATGTCAATAGTGAGCAAATGATTGTTGAGTATTCTGAGAGACAGAATTTTTTATATTATTTGGAAAAGCACAGTTTGATTAGAGATACTCAGCATGGTTTTGTGAGGGGCCGTCCATGTCTCACAAGCCTTAATGAATTCTTAGAGAATGTGACAAAAAACATTGATGAATATAGAGCAGTGGATGTGGTGTATATAGATTTTAGCAAGGCATTTGACAAGGTTCCCTATGGTATGATTTTACCAAGGACTTTGATAATGTTACTTAAAAAGTAAGGAGGCATGGAATACCCTGAAATTTGGCTGTCTGGACTCAGAACTGGCTGACCCATAGAAGACAGAGGGTATTAGTAGATTGAAGGTATTCAGCCTGAAGCTCAGTGACCAGTGGTATTCCATAGGAATCTGTTCTGGGACCTCTGCTCTTTGTGATTTTAATAAATGACTTGGATGAAGACGTGGAAGGGTGGATTAATAGTTTTGCCAATGGCACGAAGGTTATTGGAGTGGTGGATAGTGTGCAGGGTTGTTGTAGGTTGCAATGGGACATTGACAGGATGCAGAACTGGGCTGCTAATTGGCAGGTGGAGCTCATCCTGGAAAATTGTGAAGTGATTCATTTTGAATTTGAATACAGAATACAGGGTTAAAGGCAGGATTCTTACCAGTGTGGATGAACAGAGGAATCTTGGGATCCAGTTCCATAGATCCCACAAAGTTGCCACCCAAGTTGATGGGTTGTTAAGAAGGTATATGGGTGTGTTGGCTTTCATTAGTGGGGGAATTGAGTTTAAGAGCCACAAGGTTATGCTACAGCTCTAAAGAGCCCTGTTTAGACCACACTTAGACTACTGTGTTCAGTTCTAGTTGTGTCATTATAAGAAGGATGTGGAAGCTTTAGAGAGGGTGCAAAGGAGATTTACCAAGATACTGCCTGGACTGGAGGGCATGTCTTATATAGAGAGGTTGAGGGAGATAGGGCTTTTCTCATTGGAGTAAAGAAGAACAAAGGACAAAGAGAGTTACAGCACAGGAAGAGGCCCTTCAGCCCTCCAAGCCTGCACTGACCCAAATCCTCTATCTAAACCTGTTGCCTATTTTCTAAGGGTCTGTGTCCCTTTGCTCCCTGCCCATTCATGTATCTGTCTAGATACATTTTAAATGATGCTATCATGCCCACCTCTTTCATCTCTGCTGGCAACGCGTTCCAGACTCCCACCACCCTCTGCAGAAAGAGCTTTCTGTGCATATCTCTCTTAAACTTTTTCCCCTCTCACTTTGAACTCATGACCCCTAGTAAATGAGTCCCCAACTTTGGGAAAAAGCTTCTTGATATCCATCCGATCTATATCTCTCATGATTTTGTCGACCTCAATCAGGTTCCTCCTCAACATTGTTCTTTCTACTGAAAATAATCCTAATGTACTCAACCTCTCTTCGAAGCAAGTTCCCTCCATACCAGGCAACATCCTGATGAACGTCCTCGGCACCTTTCCCAAAGCCATCCCCAAAGCATCGACATCCTTTTGGTAATGTGGCGACCAGAGCTGTATGCAGTATTCCAAATGTGGCTGAACCAAAGTCTTATACAACTGTAGCATGATCTGCCAATTCTTGTACTCAATACCCCATCCGATGAAGGAAAGCCTTCTTGACCATTGCCACCTTCAGGGAACGATGGACCTGAAAACCCAGATCTCTCTAGACATCAATTTTATCGATGACTTGTCCATTTACTGTACAGTTTGCTCTTGAATTGGATCTTCCAAAATGCATCACCTCGCATTTGCCTGGATTGCACTCCATCTGCCACTTCCAATCTGCTGCATTCCCTGAACAGTCCCCTTCACTATCTGCTATTCCACCAATCTTAGTGCCATTTGCAAACTTGCTAATTAGACCCCCTATACCTTCCTCCTAATCATTTATGTATATCACAAGCAACAACAGTCCCAGCACAGATCCCTGTGAAACACCACTCATCACAGTTATCCATTTTCAGGAACTCCCTTCCATTACTACTCTTTGTTTCCTGTTGCCCAACCAATTCTTTTTCCATCTAGCTAGTACATCCTGGACCCCACGCACCGGCACGGTGGCACAGTAGTTAGCACTGCTGCCTCACAGCGCCAGAGACCCGGGTTCAATTCCCGCCTCAGGCGACTGACTGTGTGGAGTTTGCACGTTCTCCCCGTGTCTGCGTGGGTTTCCTCCAGGTGCTCCGGTTTCCTCCCACAGTCCAAAGATGTGCAGGCCAGGTGAATTGGCCATGCTAAATTGCCCGAAGTGTTAGGTAAGGGGTAAATGTATGGGTATGGGTGGGTTGCACTTCGGCGGGTCGGTGTGGACTTGTTGGGCCGAAGGGCCTGTTTCCACACTGTAATGTAATCTAAATCTAAATCTAATCTAAATCTTCACCTTCTCCATCAACCTACCATGGGGAACCTCATAAACACCTTACTAAATCCCATGTATATGACATCTACATGGTCTTCAGTAAGGTGTTTGATAAGGTTCCCCATGGTAGGATGAGAAGTGACTTGATAGACGTGTACAAGATGATGAGGGACATAGAGAGACTGAACAGTCAGAGATTGTTTCCCAGGTAGGAATGTCTATCATGAGGGGGCATAATTTTAAGGTGATTGGTGGAAGGCTGAGGGGAGATGTCAGAGGTTGGTTCTTTACACAGAGAGTGCAGGGTGTGTGGTAGTAACAGGAAGGGTTATGTGGCTTAGCTTGCTTTGGAGTATGGTAAAAGTTCAGCATAACATCGAGGGCCAAAGTCCTGTACTTGGCTGTACTGTCCTATGTTCTTCTATGTTCTATGATGTGGAACAGTCCAACTGTTGGAGCGTTCTGCAGGACTGAGCGACCTTTTGCAATACTGGCGACAGCTAGATCCTCAATGCATAATGACACTTAGTGTTTGTGTACCAACGGTTTACGCACAGCTTGGTGCGTCAAAATGAGGTCAACGTTGGATACGTTCTTCTCCCTGCTTAACCAGATTTTTCTGGATCTCCAAATGAAGTGGAAGATGACTTGGGTGACTACAATGGCTCAGTTTTGAGAAACAGGCCAGACCTGCACCACATACAATAGAGAGAATGCCTCACACCTGATGACCAGGTTTTTATTCACAAT
>NW_025203102.1:0-8211 GCF_004010195.1 Chiloscyllium plagiosum
GGTATCCTCAATGTTGACTTTGAGCCACATAAAGTCACTTGAAATCAGGTCAAACATGAGCAGTAAAACTTTCTACCGAGTACAAAGTACCCTCACCAGCAGCATCACCCACCCAATGAAGTACTCCTCCAATTGAACACTATTTGGGGGGAGCAGTGATGGTGTCAAGGGTACAGAATACACTCTGGATGGAAAATGTCCAAGTCCAACCTAACAGTGTCTCAGGTGTACCACCAGAGTAAGCTGGCATGTTTTGAAAGGACATAGAAGCTTGACTGGGCAGGTAGTATCTGGTAAGAAAAACAAGACGGGGGGAGAGGGAGGGGGGAATAAAAACTTGACCTCAACTACACTAATTTACCTATAGCAGATGCATCTGCCCATGGCAGAATCAGTATGTGTTTAGCAAAGTTCCACATTCACATTGAGGATACTCTCCAACATGTTGCATGGCACAAACATTTGCAGCAAATCATTACAATGCAACAATCTGGCACTATGGGCCATCAACAGCAGAACTGTATTTAACCACAATGCATAACGTTGTGGCCCAGCATATCTCCACTGTACTGTTGTTACCAAGCTAAAAGATCAACCCTGGTTCAAAGAAGAGTTCAGAATGCATACCAACCCAGCGAAGCTACAACACAGGGCTGCTTGCATGCCAAGTAGTGCAAGCAGCATGTGAGAGAGCTAACCAATCCCAGAACCAGATCCAAGTTTTGCAATCCTGTCATGAATGTTGGATAATTAACAACTAACTGGAGGAGAAGACTCCACAAATATCCCCATTCTAAATGAGGAACCCAGCCTATTATAAGGCCCTGCACTGGAAAACATCTTGCACAAGTAAGAGCCCATGGCATCCAAGGAAGTTTGGCAAATTCGATCCACAATTGGCTGAGTGGCAGGAAGCAGAGAGTGACAGGTGAGGGCTGTTTTTCCAAACAGAAGTGTACGTCTAGTGGTTTCCATAGGGGTCAGTGTTGGGTCCTTGCTGTTGGTGATTTATCATAGAATTATAGAACTCCTACATTACAGAAATAAGCCTTTCAGCTCAGTGTCTGCATCAACCCTCCGAAGAGCATCCCACCCAAACCAAGACCACTACCCTTTTCCCTCGTAACCCTACATTTACAATGGCTAATTCACTAAGCCTGCACATCCCTGGACACTATGGAGAAATTTACCATAGCATCCACCTAATCTGCACATCTTGGGACTGTGGGCAGAAACTGAAGCTTCTGGTAGAAACCCACGCAGACATGGGTAGAATTTGCAAACTTTACACAGACAGTCACCCAAGGCTAGAATCCAAACTGGGTCCCTGCCATTGCAAGGCAGCAGTGTTAACCACTGAGCCACTGTGCTGCCCTAAATTATATTATATAAATGAAATGTGTAAGGGTTAATTTATAGTTCACAGGCTGCACAAAAATTAGTACAGTGATAAATAAGTGAGGAGGATAACCCAAGACTACAAGAGGATTCAGCCAAACTGGTCAGATAGGCTAATCTGTGGCAAATGGAATCCAACTCAGATAAATAGGAGATGATGCACTTAGGCAGGACAAAAAGAGGGAAGGGGATACATAATAAATGTTAGAATCCTGGACTCACCAAAATCAGAGGAAAAGGATCAGATGGACCTTGGTCTGTATTTCCACCAGTCCCTTAAAAGGTATCAAAATAGGTGGATTAAGTGTTTAAGAATGTGTATTAACACCACCTATGGTATACTTTGGGCAGCACGGTGGCACAGTGGTTAGCAGAGACCCGGGTTCAATTCCTGCCTCAGGTGACTGACTGTGTGAAGTTTGCACATTCTCCCAGTGTCTGCGTGGTTTGCTCCGGTTTCCTCCCACAGTCCAAAAATGTGCAGGTTAGGTGAATTGGCCATGCTAAATTGCCCGTAGTGTTAGGTGTAGGGGAATGGGTCTGGGTGGGTTGCGCTTCGGCGGAGTGGTGTTGGGCCGAAGGGCCTGTTTCCACACTGTAAGTAATCTAAATCTAAATATTACTTGCCTTATTAGTCATGGAAGAGCTTAATAGCAGGGAGGTTATGCTGGTACTATATAAACATTGGTTAGGTCAAGCTAGAATATAATGTGCACTTCTAGAATCCACATTATAGGAGGGGTGTGTTAGCACAGAGGAGGGTGCAGAAGTGATTTACCAGGATATTGATAGCACTGGACAGTTTAAATTATGAAAAGAGCTTGGAGAGATTGATGGTTGTTTTCCTCAGAACAGCAGTAATTTAGTGGGTACGTGATTAAGATGTACAAAATTATGAGGGGCATGGATAAGGTAGACAGGAAGAAACTATTTGCCTTGATGGAGAAGTCAATGACCAGGGACATAGATTTAAGGTAAAGGACAGGACATTTACAGGAGATGTGAGCAAATAAAGCTTTTCACTCAGAGGCTGGTAGGAATCTGGAACTCACCACCATTTACAGGTGGTAGAGGCAAAACCCTCATAATATTGAAGAAACATTAAGATGTATACTTGTGGTACCAAGGCAAACAAGGTCACAGGCAAAATGCTGAAAAACGGACTTAGAATAGGTAGGTGGTTGTTTGTGACCAGCGTGTACACAATGAGCTGAAAGGCCTTTTCCAGTGCTGTAGATCTGTATGACTCTATGTCAGTACAAAAAGCAAGTCTGAAGAATTTACAAGTATCTTCAGCCAGAAGTGTCAAGTGAATGATAATCTTGGTATCCTCTGAAGATCCCAGCATTACATACGCTAGCCTTGAACTTAAGAATTCAAACGAGATGTTAAAAGTGGTTTAAGGCACTGGATGCTGCAAAGGCTATGGGCTCTGACAACATTCCGGCAAATGGACTGGAGGCTTGCACTCCAGGACTAGTTGTTCCCCCTAAAGAATCTATTCCAGGGCAGATACAATACTGGCATTCACATAGTGATGTAGAATTTGCCCAGATCTGTCCTTAACACAGAACAAATCTGAACCAGCCATTTACCACCATCTCTTTACTCTCAAATCATAAAAATAATGATTGAAGATGCCCTTGAAAATGCTATCAAGTTGCAATTACTCAACAACAACCTACTGATGGATACTCAGTTTCGATCCCTACAGAGTCACTGCAGAAGTTCCTCAGGGTAGTGTCCTTAGCCCAACCATCTTCAACTGTTTCATCAGTTCCATTGTAAGGCCAAGGCAAAGATGTTCACTGATGACTACACAATATTCAACATCATTCATTACTCCTCAAACACTGTGTCCAAATGCAGAAGACCTGGACAACAAATCAGCCTGAGCCTGATAAGTGGCAAATGGCAAGCCATGACCAGCTAACATTCTGACATTTCACAGCATTACCATCACTGAATCCCCAACTATTAAAATCCCGGGGTGACTCCTAAATAGAAGCTGAATTATCAGGTCAAAGGCTGGAAATTTTGCGGCGAGTATTTTACCTCCTGAGCCCTCAAAGCCTGTTCAACATCTAAAACACACTTATCAGGAGTGTGATGGAATATTCCCACTTAGAGTATTGCTGCTCCAATAATATTCAGCAAGCTTCGCACTATCCAGGTCAAAGCAGTATGCTTGATTATCACCCCACTTAACACGTTCATCATTCATTCTCTTCACTGATGTACATAAGACCATAAGACACAGGAGCAGAAATTAGGCCATTCAGCCCATACAGTTTGCTCTGCCATTCAATCATGGCTGATAAGTTTCTCAATCCCATTCTCCCGCTTTCTCCCCGTAACTCTTGATCCCCTTTACAATCAAGAACCTATCTATCTCTGTCTTAAATATACTCAATTACCTGGCCTCCAGTGTTCTGTGGCAGTGAATTCAGTGTGGACCATTGTCAAGATCTAGAGCCAGAAAGTACCAAGGCTCCTTTGACAACACCTTTCAATCATACAATCTCTACCACCCAGAAGTTTAAGGCAAGCAAATAAAAGGAGATACCATCATCTCCAACTCACATACTTGACTTGGAATTTGACTACTGTTTCTTCACTGTTGCTGGGTCAAAATCCTGAAACTCCTTCCCTAACAGTCCTGTGAATGTGCATATACCTCATGGACTGCAGCAGTTCAAGAGGGAAGCTCACCAACATCTTCTCAAAGGCAATCAGAAATGGGCATTCAATGTTAACCTAGCCAGCAAAGTCACATCCCATAAATTTATAAATTTTAATATCATAAGCTGACAACCACAATCATGAGAGAAGTTGACTCATTCCCAACCCAAATGATACTCGCTTCCACACTGGATGTCATTGTAAACTCCATGATGAAAGTTATACTCTATATTGCAATAACATACCAGAAATATCCCAGGTACCTAAATATTTATTAATTCTAACTGTCTTATCAGTGAACATTCTAGTTGACCTCTCAATTGGATTGCAAATGAATTTCACAACTGACTTTGGGTCTATAAGGCATAAACAATCAGGGAGAAACATATTTTATTTAAAAAATGCCTTCAACTTGCATAGGGGCAGGTAGTGGAAGGATTGTAGTAACCAAAATGCAGACAAACTTTCATATTACACTTCTGGTCATTGCACTCCAGTTGCTCACTAATTGCATCGTCAATGTAAACATGAGATGAAAAGGAGACCAATAATCACACCAAGTGTTTACATTTTTAGAAAAGCAAACATGATTGAATTCACAAAACTGAATGCAATCCAACTTTCACTCATTACTATAAATCGTGAAGCTGTGCAGTCTGAATTGGTGTTGACTCAACTCAGAGCTGCCTCGGCCAATGCTAAGTCAGAATTTCATGGAGCCAGAGCCAACAGAATCTGATACATGGCTGATATCCCAACAGGAGAAAGTGAGGTCTGCAGATGCTGGAGATCAGAGATGGAAATGTGTTGCTGGAAAAACGCAGCAGGTCAGGCAGCATCTAGGGAGGATCACTTGCGTAGTCATGGTCATCTGTTCTTTCCACTCTAGTTGAAACCTTCCAAACTAATGAAAGAAACCTGCTCATGCACTCTGATTTTAGCAATATACAAACAACTGACTTACACAGATAAGCAATTTTGGTTTTAGAAAGATAAAACTTTGAAGAAACTGGAATATAGCAATTTAACCCAAGCAATTCACACCCTCCTTAATTCAGATTAAAGTTATAGGAACACATTTTAGTATAACTCCAGAATGCAAGGATTTTGATTACCTAAAACCTGAGATTACATAAGATCCATAATGATTCCAATTACTATTTAATACAGCTCAACCCAAAATTAAGTGTGCCATTTTGATCTGAAATACCAAATAAACATAAGTTTCCATCAGATATGCAGCAAGTTACTGTGTCACCTTGAAGTCAGAGCCAGATTAGTCTATAGATAGCATAGCTACAGCGAAGATGCACTGGCCTTGATGTTAACAAGGGAGTGGTGAATTGGCGATGCATAGGAGGGAAGCCCACTAGCACCCCACCACTCTAAGCCCATGCCAACACTCCTCCCTTTGTGGAGAATTCAGCATGAAACATGGATCATTTGGATATCAAGACCCTACTTAACTATTCAAGAAATGTCTTCCTGCCAAAGACTGGCAGGGTTGAAACCAGGGCTAGTGGGTGAGATCTGGAAGTCTTGGTTATTTAATTAGTTAGTACCACTTGCCACGATTTGACTCATGTTTTATATATGTGGGATTCTTCAACTCTCAACCTTAAAATCAATTTGTGGCACTGATAACATCATTGGGCCGTGACATTTGAATGTACAGTAGGCTCCTGCCTGCCTGGAATGGAAGCTTCAGCCACCTTAAATGTCAGTGAAGACAAAATGCTTTCACTCATACTATAAATCGTGAAGCTGTGCAGTCTGAATTGGTGTTGACTCAACTCAGAGCTGCCTCGGCCAATGCCAAGTCAGAATTACATGGAGCCAGAGCCAACAGAATCTGATACATGGCTGATATCCCAACAGGCCAATCCCAAAAAAAAAAATCAGCCAGTGAATTGTTCCTCCTACCAGCTGCACAGCCCTCCCTCTGTACCACCCATTGGATCACTTGCGTAGTCATGGTCATCTGTTCTTTCCACTCCAGTTGAAACCTTCCAAACTAATGAAAGAAACCTGCTCATGCACTCTGATTTTAGCAATATACAAAAACTGACTTACACAGATACGCAATTTTGGTTTTAGAAAGATAAAACTTTGAAGAAACTGGAATATAGCAATTTAACCCAAGCAACTCACACCCTCCTTAATTCAGATTAAAGTTATAGGAACACATTTTAGTATAACTCCAGAATGCAAGGATTTTGATTACCTAAAACCTGAGATTACATAAGATCCATAATGATTCCAATTACTATTTAATACAGCTCAACCCAAAATTAAGTGTGCCATTTTGATCTGAAATACCAAATAAACATAAGTTTCCATCAGATATGCAGCAAGTTACTGTGTCACCTTGAAGTCAGAGCCAGATTAGTCTATAGATAGCATAGCTACAGCGAAGATGCACTGGCCTTGATGTTAACAAGGGAGTGGTGAATTGGCGATGCTTGGGGGGGAAGCCCACTAGCACCCCACCATTCTAAGCCCATGCCAACACTCCTCCCTTTGTGGAGAATTCAGCATGAGACATGGATCATTTGGATATCAAGACCCTACTTAACTATTCAAGAAATGTCTTCCTGCCAAAGACTGGCAGGGTTGAAACCAGGGCTAGTGGGTGAGATCTGGAAGTCTTGCTCATTTAATTAGTTAGTACCACTTGCCACGATTTGACTCATGTTTTATACATGTGGGACTCTTCAACTCTCAACCTTAAAATCAATTTGTGGCACTGATAACATCATTGGGCCGTGACATTTGAATGTACAGTAGGCTCCTGCCTGCCTGGAATGGAAGCTTCAGCCACCTTAAATGTCAGTGAAGACAAAATGGTGGGCATACAGGAATATAAGGACCTCTATCTAATAATTCATTGTTGTTTGGTCTTAATAAAAGATAAAAGAAACTAATAATGACAGATGTTCAAAATCCAAAATGATAGAAAATGCTGGAATCACAAAACAGCCTGACCACAGCAATGCGGAGAAACAGATATAACTTTTTGGATTGGTGATCTTTAATCAAAATGGAGAAAAGCAAAAACAGTTATAACTTTCGGGCAAGTGGAAATGGGAATGCAGGGAGCAACAAATGGAGATCATCTGTAATGGGCTTATGGACAAAGAAAGACTAAACAACCGACCTTAATGTCACAGCGAAACAACGACCTCAGCTCTGCTCATTTCCTTCAAAGAAAAGGCAGTGCTATGGGTACCCCTGTGGGTCCTAACTGTGCTAGCCTTTTTGTTGGAAATGTAGAACAGTGATTCTCAACCATTTTTTGGCCATGGTCCTCCCCAGGAGCTCTTCTCAGGTTCCAGTGCCTCCCTTTCAAACAGGGATAGAACACAAACAGATAGACACGAGGATCTTTGGATGATGAAGTATCACCATAATGTATGTGAGAACCCTTGACGGAATACGTTGATCTGCCGCAGTCTGATTCATGACTGACTCTGAAGTGAGGCTGTGTGGGAGGAGTTTAAGCAATTAATTTACCAAATGTGCCGAATTCAAATGGTGTTGCAAAGATATTATAAATAGGAGGGAAACTATCGACTCCAATGAAGGTTGTTGTTACCAGGGTCCCCATAAACCCTTGGGACTCCCATTTTCTCAGTTTTCAGTCTGTGGCCCCCTTCAAATGCCTCAGGGCCCCTGAGGCCATATGGCCCCCGCTGAGAATGGCTGATGTAGAACATTCCTTATTCCAATCCTATTCTGGCTTTACCCACCACATTGTCACATGATGCCCTTTTAATCTAAACTCATTTTGCCTCTATGCTGTACATATCCCTCTATTCCATGATTCTTATGTCTCTCAAAATGTTTCTCAAACATTGTTTATTTTATCTGCTTTTACCACCTCCTCTGGCAGCACATTCCAGGCACTTACTATCCTCTGTGTAAAAATCTGCCTCTCAAATCTCCTTTAAACTATTCCCCTTTACCTTAAACTGACATCTCTTATTAATTGATATTCCTACCCTAGTGACTATTCATTCTATCTATGCCTCTTATTATTTTGTAAATTTCTATCAGGTTGCCTGTCACCTTTTGACACTCAAGCAAAAACAAACAAAATTTGTCCAATCTCTCCTCATAGCTAATACCTTC
>NW_025203103.1:0-8214 GCF_004010195.1 Chiloscyllium plagiosum
TCTTGGCAGGACTTGTACACTTAATGGTAAGGTGCTAGGGAGTGTTGCTGAACAAAGTTACTTTGGAGTACAGGTTCATCGCTCCTTGAAAATGGAGTTGTAGGTAGATAGGATAGTGAAGAAGGCGTTTGGTATGCTTTCCTTAATTGGTCAGAGTATTGAGCACAGGAGTTGGGAGGTCATGTTGCGGCCGTACAGGACATTGGTTAGGCCACTGTTGGAATACTGCGTGCATTTCTGGTCTCCTACCTATCGGAAAGATGTTGTGAAACGTGAAAGAGTTCAGAAAAGATTTACAAGGATGTTCCCAGGGTTGGAGGATTTGAACTATAGGGACAGGCTGAACAGGCTAGGATTGTTTTCCCTGGAGCGTTGGAGGCTGAGGGGTGACCTTATAGAGGTTTATAAAATCGTGAGGGGCATGAATAGGATAAATAGACAAAGTCTTTTCCCTGGGGTCGGGGAGCCCAGAGCTAGAGGGCATAGGTTTAGGGTGAGAGGAGAAAACTATAAAAGAGACCTAAGGGGCAACTTTTTAACTCAGAGGGTGGTACGTGTATGGAATAAGCTGCCAGAGGAAGTGGTGGAGGCTGGTACAATTGCAACATTTAAAAGGCATTTGGATGAGTATATGAATAGGAAGGGTTTGGAGGGATATGGGCCAGGTGCTGGCAGGTGGGACTAGATTGGCTTGGGATATCTGGTTGGCATGGACGGGTTGGACTGAAGGGTCTGTTTCCGTGCTGTCCATCTCTATGACTATGACTCTGTTTATAAAAATGACAAACAACAGTGGCCCCTAAACAGATCTTTGCAGTACACCAGTAGTAACTGAACTCCAGGATGAACATTTCTCATCAGCCACCATCCTCTGTCTTCTTTCAGCTAGCCAATTTCTGATCCAAACCACTAAATCACCCTCAATCCCATCCCTCTGTATTTTGTGCTGTAGCCTACCATGGGGAATCTTATGAAACGCCTTACTGAAATCCATATACACCACATCAACCACTTTACCCTCATCCACCTGTTTGGTCACCGTCTCAAAGAACACAATAAGGCTCGACTACCCTTCACGAAACCGTGTTGACTATCCCTAATCAGCTTATTCCTCTCTAGATGATTATCAATCCTATCCTACCAGGGAAGGGAATTTCCATCCTTAAAGATATTTGTGAACCAGATGAATTTTTAAATATTTGATTGTGATTACATCATCACAACACTAAGACTGGCTTTATATTTAGACTTATTAATTGAATTTAAATGCCATGAGCTGCAGTGAGATTTGAGGCTGTGCCTCTGAATTACTGGTCCAGTAACATAAGTTGTGTCTTAAATGAATCTCCACTTTATGACCAAAGTGAATCAATTATGTCTTTTTCTGCTTAGATACCCAGAAACTTTGACATTCAGGCAAGGGCAATGAACAGTGAATAAATACTTCAGACTGATATTGCTCCTTAATTTAACTGTGCCTGAGCCTCATTCAGAGTTGGGTGATGCGTGTCTTATTCAGAACACACGTGAGTGAGTTGTCATTGCTTTGTGAGGAAAATGTGGTACACTGGTAATTCTATGGTACAAAAGGCATTCAAATGCTCATTTGTATGCATTTCTGAGATACTTCCATTTACTGGAACATCGTGATCCTTCAGTAAAAAAACAAGTATTTGAAAAATATGATTTCTGGTCAAAACTTTGTAAGAAAGTCACAATTTAGTTTAGATCCAATCCTGAATTCTTAAATCTAAGACAGTGGTCTGTCATTATTATTTCAATGAACATAAATCAAGGTTTTTACCTTTACCATGATGATTTTGTCTTATCAGAGAAACACAAAATAAATTAAATGGATAGCCTGTCAGCTAGTTCCCAGTGATTCCTGAACATGGATCCCTAAGTCTATTTGCTGCTTCAGTTCTCTCTCTGTTCTACCTCTCCTCGCTCCAGGGAGGATAAGCACACAGTGCCCACACTGAACTCAATCTAACATCATTTTATCCACTCACTCAATGTCTCACAGTTTCCTGATTCCACCCACTTACTTGTGTCACCTCCAAAGCTGTCAACAAATATAATAGATTGGATTCCTTCATTGATGAATGGAGTAAAGCTTCAGTACAAACCCCTGGGAGTCACCAGGAGACAATATCCTGTCAATCTGAGTTCATGCTGAATATTCTTGTTGTCTGCTTCTGACCTCCTCTTCAATGCCTTGTCCATGTCAATAATTTTCTCCAGTTCTGTACTGTTTCACTTTTTTTCCAGTACACTCTGAGGTGGAATGTTGTCAAATGTTTTCTGGAGGTTCACATAACTAACAACCAGGGCAATCACTGTTCTGGTTGTGGCTCAGGAAGGTAGTGCACTTGTTTCTAAATCAGAGATTATGGGTTCCTATCTCAATCCAGACATTTAGCTGTTAAAAATCTAGGTCAATGATCCAAGTGCAATACTGAGGATGTGCTACGTTGTCAGAAATGCTGACTTTTCAGGTAAACCATTAAAATCTGCCTTCACAGATGGTTGTAATAGATCCCATGGCACTATTTTGAAGCAGAGTGGAACTTTTATCCCTAACATACTGGCTACTAATCATCCATCAACAAACACATTACAAAAACAGGCCTCTTACTGAGATATTTGTATCATCGATAGTCACAGGTGAGGTGTCGGAAGACTGGGGGTTATCTAACGTGGTGCCACTGTTTAAGAAGGGTAGTAAGGACAAGCCAGGGAACTATAGACCAGTGAGCCCAAAGTCAGTGGTGGACACGTCGTTGGAGGGAATCCTGAGGGACAGGATGTAAATGTATTTGGAAAGGCAAGGACTGATTAGGGATAGTCAACATGGCTTTGTGCGTGGGAAATCATGTCTCACAAACTTGATTGAGTTTTTTGAGGAAGTAACAATGAGGATTGATGAGGGCAGAGTGGTCGATGTGATCTAAATGAATTTCAGTAAGGCATTCGAGAAGGATCCCCATGGGAGACTGATTAGCAAGGTTAGATCTCACAGAATACAGGGAGAACTAGCCATTTGGATACAGAATTGGCTCAAAGGTAGAAGACAGAGGGTGGTTGTGTAGGGTTATTTTTCAGACTGGAGGCCTGTGACCAGTGGAGTGCCACAAGGATCGGTGCTGTGTCTACTACTTTTCATTATTTACATAAATGACTTGGATGCGAGCATAAGAGGTACAGTTAGTAAGTTTATAGATGACACCAAAATTGGAGGTGTAGTGGACAGCGAAGAGGGTTACCTCAGATTACAACAGGATCTGGACCAGATGGGCCAATGGGCTGAGAAGTGGCAGATGGAGTTTAATTCAGATAAATGCATTTTGGAAAAGCAAATCTTGGCAGGACTTATACACTTAATGGTAAGGTCCTAGAGAGTGTTGCTGAACAAAGAAACCTTGGAGTGCAGGTTCATAGCTCCTTGAAAGTGGAGTCCCTGGAGCGTCGGAGGCTGAGGGGTGACCTTATAGAGGTTTACAAAATTATGAGGGGCATGGATAGGATAAATAGACAAAGTCTTTTCCCTGGGATCAGGGAGTCCAGAACTACATGGCATAGGTTTAGGGTGAGAGGGGAAAGATATAAAAGAGACCAACGGGGCAACCTTTTCACACAGAGGGTGGTACGTGTATGGAATGAGCTGCCAGTGGATGTGGTGGAGGCTGGTACAAATCCAACATTTAAGAGGCATTTGGATGGGTATATGAATAGGAAGGGTTTGGAGGGATATGGGCTGGGTGCTGGCAGGTGGGACTAGATTAGGTTGGGATATCTGGTCTGCATGGACGGGTTGGACCGAAGGGTCTGTTTCCATGCTGTACATCTCTATGACTCTATGATTCCATTTTGATCCTTACCATATTGCCATTTGAGGGAACTTGCTATGTGCAAATTGACTCCACTTGTAAGTGTGGCTCAAACTGTATTTCTTTGCCCTGTATAATGCCATCATCTCCAAATCATATAAGAACATGGAAGGTCTTGTTTCACCTCTGGATTATTTACTGAAGGAGCTAATCTGTTTACAACAAGTGGATTGACTCGCCAACATAATAACAGCCATCAACCTGAAATAATGACCTTGCTGAATTTCATCTCCAGGTTTCTGCACTTTACCAAATAATTGCAGCTCTTCGAGAAAAGAAAGTAAAGGAAACTTCTTAACTGCAAGAAAAGATGTGCCACATTTGCATGTAGTTTATTTCGAATATTTTATTAAAGATACCAAGATTAGTGAGTTTTGAGAAGATTTGTATCTCAGGTTGAGGTCCTAGTTGTAGGTTTTCTCGCTGAGCTGGAAGGGTCATTTCCAGACGTTTCATCACCCTACTAGGTAACATCTTCAGTGGGCTTCCAGGCGCCCGGAGGCCCACTGATTTTACCTAGTAGGGTGACAAAATGTCTGGAATTGACCCTTCCAGCTCAGCGAGCAAACCTACATCCAGACACCAAGATTATTTAATATTTTTACCTGAATGCTATATTTGCAAATATTAGTTCCCAGAAAACAGCTGTTTATCTTCAACAGTAGAATGGGAATAATGTTTCATTGGTTTGTCTTTCTCTGAAGTAACAAGTAGAGTTCCTCAGAAAGTAATGAAGAACATTTGTGTGTTCTCACTAAATCACAGATAGAACTTTGAGCAGCTTATTTCAGATTTGTTGTTTGTTTGTAGAATGTGTCTGTTATTAAATTCCAGCTTTTATTGCTGATTTAAAATTGCCTCTTTAAGATCGTGAACTGTTTTCATAATCTTCTGTAGTGCATGTGGTGTCGGGACTCCCACTGTGCTGTTTGGATGGAGTTCCAGGATTCTGTCCTAGGGACAGTAACAGGATGGGGATATATTTCTGACGCAGGATAATGTTTGACTTGGAAGTAGCCCCCTAAATGCACAAACTCCACTTCCTAATTACCCAAGCCAGCCCTCTCCCCAACAGCTGTCCAACATTGACCAGCTTTGATTCAACCAATCTCCTGCTGAAATATTCAAGCATGTGCTGACTGTTTAGGCAAAAGTGAGGACTACAGATGCTGGAGATCAGAGTTTAGATTAGAGTGGCGCTGGAAAAGCACAGCAGGTCAGGCAGTATCCGAGAAGCAGGAAAATCGACAAAAGCCCTTCATCAGGAATGCGCTGACTGTTTGTAGACTTGACTGTTCCAATGAAATCCTGGCTTCTCTCAATTCTAAACCTCACCCCACCCCACCCCAAATAAACTGGAGGGGAGTGACAGCTTATTCTGCACTGTTTCGCTCCTGTTAGCTTCCAGTCAATCAATGCGTCGATTTTAAAATTCACATTTTCGGTTTCAAATCATCCTTGTAGACCTCCCCACTCCTTATCTCTGGAACTCTCTGCTGTGGTACATTCCCCACAATATCTGACCTCTTTCTGACTGTGGAAACATTCCTGATTTGAATTGCTTGATTATTGCCGGCTGTGCTTTCAACTCAGGCTTTAAACTCGATAATTCCTTCCTTAATCCTCATGGCCTTCCAGGCCTTCTTCAAGGCAATTCTTAAACCTGACCCTTGAACTAGGCTTTTTTTGCCCATTGGCCTCACATCACCACATGTTGCTTGATGACAAATCTTTGATCCTTTTTCCAATTTGATTTTTGCTTCAGTCCCTTTTTTCTCCCAGTCCAACCTTTCATTTTGTTGTGTTTCTTTTGACCCTAAATCCTCAACTAAATCCTAATATGAAATGTTTCTGGAACTAGCTGATTGGTCCAGTTCCAGATGCCTCAATGCCCATGCTGCACTGTGAACTTGGTACATTCCTAGTGATTTGTCGCTGGTCCCATACTCAAGCTGAAGGGTAGGGGGTAGGATCTAACAGGATTCCTGAGGAAGGGCTTGTGCCCGAAACGTCGATTCTCCTGTTCCCTGGATGCTGCCTGACGTGCTGCGCTTTTCCAGCAACACATTTCCAGCTCAGGTAGAATCTAACAAACAGGGTACGTCATGAGGTGCACTGCCTGGAAAGTCTGGGCCAATTTTGAAATAGGAGCAGGTCCTCATTTAACCAAATCTACAAATCCTGTTATCATGTGCAGAAAAGATGGCATTTCAAGTTTATATATCATTAACATTTTCAACAAAAAACACAATTTGTCCCACAAAAATACCACTGCTAAACAGAAGGCACATTGTTGTCTTTCAGTGTATTGTTAGAGCCCCACAACTAAGTTTCTGTTCAGTTATTTCAAGGTGTCCTCCCCCTCCTTCTGATTCAGCCCCATTCCCCCAGATATACTCAATTCAACAAGGCCCTGCAGTTCATGAAGCAAATTCGAACTGAAGCACCTGTAAACCAGAGAAAATGGCTTTGTCAGATTCGGCAAGTCAATGTTATGGTCTGTCAGTATCCTGAGGCATATCATCAAAAGCTGCATTTAAAAAAAAGCAAAGTACGCCAAATTATTTTGCAGTGAATTCATGACACAAGCATAACATCTAATCATTTAAATTGAGGCTTGGGAATTCAGCAGAGCATAATGGACAAACCTCCTCTTTCATATGTAGCTGTACATATCGCTGGACAGAATTTGAAGAGAATATCAATGAGATGCAATGATTCAGATATTTGGAGCATTCGTTTTTCTGTGGATTCAATCCAATTCGATGTTTTTGTAGCAAACGGTATCTGTAGTGACAGAGGAAAACCTAAAGCATTGAAATGATAACAATACAAGAACTTCATTTCCAAAGGGAACTGGTGTGATAAATGTTGACCGGGAGGCAGTTGCTGTGAATGTGTTCAGTTGCTGTATTCTGGAGATAACGAGCAAAGCCAAGAAAGCCAATGAGTGGGTAGTTGTGCCACTGAATTCAATAAGAGTGTGGTATTTCCATAAATTTCAGAAATATTTCTCAGGGATTGTAACATTTTATTGGGTGTGATATTTGCTGTTTTCAATTCATGTAGAAAATGGAGTGAGCACCTGCCCGAGAACAGAAATAAGATCCAGGCTTGCAGGGTTCGGTGCGTTTAGTTGCTATTTATTTATTTTTGGGATCTTGCTGTGTGCAATTTGGCTGCTGCTTTTTCCCCATTTTAAGTATGTATTTGTTCCTGACCTATTGGCTGTGAAGTGCTCTGCCACATCCTGAGGCCAGTCCGTTCCTGTCTTCCAATCAGATCGCTCCTTTGATGACACACACAGAGGCACAGGCAGCGTCATCCTTTCATATTATTTGTTCCTCAGATGTAGATATCACTGGCTGGGCCCAGCATTTGTTGCCTGTCCCTAGTTGCCCCTAGAGAAGGTGGGGGCGAGCTGCCTTCTTGAACCGCTGCAGTCCATGTGCTGCAGGTAGACCCACAATGTCCTTAGGGAGAGAATTCCAGATTTTGACCCAGCAACAGTGAAGGAACAGGGATATATTTCTAAGTCAGGATGGTGAGTAGCTTGAAGGGGAACTTGCAGGGTGTGGTGTTCCCATGTACCTACTGCCCTTGTCCTTCTCAATGGATGTGATTGTGGGTTTGGAAGAAGCTGCTTGAGGATCTTTGGTGAACTTCTGCATCTTGTAGATAGTATACACTGCTGCGACTGAGCATCGGTGATAGAGGGAGTGGATGCTTGTGAATGTGGTGCCAATCAAGTCCTGGAGGGTGATAAGCTTCTTGAGTTCACCTGGAGCAGCACCCATCCAGGCAAGTGGGGAGTATTCCATCACATTTCTGACTTTGTCATTTTTAAAAATTCATTCACAGGATGAGGATGTTGTTTGCGAGACCAGCAGTTACTGTCCAGGTCTAATTGTCTAGTGCACAATTAAGTGAGGTTCCGGAGTTACAGGTAGTCTAGACCAGGACAGGTTTTGGGGAGTCAGGAGGTGAGTTTCCAGCCTCTGATGTTCAGGCAAAAAGCAGCACCATACTTTAGCAACATCTCTCTCACATTTCTCCTGAAGCCTGGGCAGGAGACAAGGACAGTTCCTTTCCCTTGAGGACAGCAATAAAAGTTAAAGATCTGTTTTTGGTGAACAATGTCACACCCATGAACAACATTCCACTGGCCCATGCTGTTAATGAATGCTCATGACCTGCGAATGAATGCAGAGCAAGTTCCTGACCAGGCTGGGCACACCAAGCTGGCTGAAAGATTCTGACAGTGTCCCAGCACAACGTCAACATGCTGTCGCAAAACTGCACTGCCGCCTCCTCCGCCTCCTAC
>NW_025203104.1:0-1082 GCF_004010195.1 Chiloscyllium plagiosum
CCATTCCTCCTCTCTACCCAAATTTTGCCCCTCCGAAATACAGAAGGAAAGGCAGAGGAAAAGATTATCCAGACTGAAGTAAAAATACAGAAGGAAAGGCAGAGGAAAAGATTATCCAGACTGAAGTAAACAACAGAAATGCAACGAGAACCACACATCATCAAGTCATTACACCAAAAGTTTTTTCATCACTGTCCACATTTCACAGCCCCTTCCAATGTTTGCTCACCAATCATAGAATTTGTAATCGCATACATGGTATTTCAAAATAGTCCCCTCTTTCTCTGCAATTATGCTCCCCTGTGCAGCTTCCTTCTCTTTCTGCACAGCACCCACCTGAGAGCCAAAATCGTGCCCCTCGATATCTTACTTCCCCACTTTGTCAAACCCTGAAGAAATAGTTTGCACACACCAAATACGTTTTCAGGAATCAATTTTGTACCAACACTTATTCCATATCTTCACCTTTTGAATGCTGCAATATTACCTAATTTTGTGACACCTCAAATATTGGAAACTCACCTGAATAATTCAACCCAAATGATTTCCCCACCTCTAAACCGTCGGGCGCCAATACCCTACAGTGTAGAGACAAGTCATTTGGTACAACAAATCAACAATGACACTGGGATTGTCATCCGACCTCGACCAATTCGCCCTCCCCAATTTCTCGAATACTGCATTCGTTTTGCTAATTCATGCTACCTTCACATCTTTGAACTATCAGAGGAAAATGGAGCATCCGGTGGGACCCGTCTCAGAGACGGGGTAAAAGTGAAAACTTCACACAGACAGTCATGCGTGGTGGAATTGAACAGGGATCCCGGGTGCTGCGAGTCAGCAGTATTGATGACTGAACCACCAAGCCGCACCAATGTGAAGCCGTTCAGTTTTGCACCTCATTCCCGTCATCGAAATGCCCTCCACTGCACATCTCCGCCATCTCCACATTTTCACAACGAGCCACACTATACGTATACATGCCCATTTACATAACAAACGCCACACCTCCCCTCGTTTTTTCACAAATATATGGAGGGAATAAGAGAGAAGGAAAGACGGCGTCTGAAAAAGTGTCAGGC
>NW_025203104.1:1154-8216 GCF_004010195.1 Chiloscyllium plagiosum
AGTGCGAAGGAGAAGGAGGAAAGTGCCAAGGGTGGAACCAATCGCTCAGTACTTGCTTTTGAAAATCCCCATTTGAGAAATATCCCACTTGGGATGTTCACTGAATGACACATTCCCCCATACCACTCTGTCTGGCCCAGTGCCAGTATCCTTCCATTGTCCACCTCCCTCTGCTCCAACCCAACACATCACTCAGTCAATCCTCCAGAGGGCGAGAACAATGGCATGGATCATCACCACGTCTCTTTGATCAATGCGTCCTCCAGTGACATGAATCAGTCACCCACTCCACAGATTACCCCGTCCTCCGCAGGTGTATCCAACCACAAACGATTTATTTCACCCTTTGCTGAATTGGGAAAGTTTTTGACTCCTCTGTTGTTTACATCAAACTAGATTTTACTCCACTTCTTGTGTCTGACATTACCTGACATTTTTTTTCTTTTCAATGTCGGCACTTCAACATGTTTTCTTGTTAACTTTTCTACGACATAAAAATGGATATGATAGTTCATCCATGTCATCCTTCGGATGTTTACTGTTCGTTTCACATTCTTATCGTTGTAATGATGACGCCCACCAGTTTTAACTATCTTGTGCATTGTACAATCGAAATTTCATTTATTCACAAAGAACACCTGGTCACAGAGTTAATTAAGTCAATCTTCGCCTCAATGAAGAATTCGATCACATTATTGTTGCTTAGTCTCCAGGACCTTCACACAAAGAGATTGCTAATTGTGACATTGTATTTACCCAGTGGGCCTTCTAGGTTGGCGTGGGTTGGTCAAAATTTTGATTGTGAAAACAAATCCAGATAACTTATATGTAGTCCTCCGTTCTCCTCATGTTATTGACTTATTTATCAAATCCATTGGCACAGTAAAGTCACCCAAAATCCAGGATAAAACTTTGTTGCATTTGTTCACTGTTTGATTTTTTTTTAGATTCCTTCCAGTGTGGAAACAGGCCCTTCGGCCCAGCAAGTCCACGCCGACCCTCCGAAGAGCAACTTACACACACCCGTTCCACTACAGTTACCAGTGACTAATGCATCTAACTCCATGGGCAATTTTGCATGGCCAATTCACCTAACCTGCACATCTTTGCACTGTGGGAGAAAACCGGAGCACCCGAAGGAAACCCACGCAGACACGGGGAGAATGTGTTCACTTCACGCAGACAGCTGCCCGAGGTTGGAATTGAACCCAAGTCCCTGGCGCTGTGAGGCAGTAGTACTAACTACTGCGCCACCGTGCCGCCCCGCTGTCAATTTTAAAGGCCTTCGGAACAATACCCAAAAAGCGTTTCAGTCTGGGTAAAGCTTACTATTAGTTTTTACTCTTGGTGTATCTCAGCTTGACAAAAACAGATTCAGATGATCACACCTGGTATCCACTCGTCTATTAGGATGATTGTTTCATTAACTCACAATGTAACATCATATAGTTTATGGTGTATTTTCAGGCATGGAAACACAAGCTCTAAGGTTTGTTTTCTTTCAACATGAGATATCCTCTTCCCTTTTTTGCAAGACTGATCCTGTTTAAAGCAGCCCCTTGATTTTTCTTCTAACGCTCAAAATCACTATTCATTCTTTCTAAAATTGTTGCACAACGTTTGCTGTAAGGAAAATATTATAATGTGTCCCGGGTCCTTGTGGAAAACATTGAAAATCCTGCATTGACCTGAGTCTGTCACCATAAGAGAAGCTTATTTCCTTGCTGAAAATTTGAATTGGGACAAGTAACCTTTGGATATATTGACAATTGATCTGTTTGATAGATTTATTAAGAAAAGGGTTGTTTCAACGTATTCTTCAACTGCTCTCTGAACTTAGTTTGGGTAACAGAATAAATCACGGTGTTTGTGCAGCAACTGAGGAGCTGCAGCATGAAGCCCAGTTCCAGCACATACCAGTGCAGATACACAGACCGAAATCCAAAACTATAAATGCGTCTCCAAATAGAATAAATCATGAACATTGACCATAACCAAATGAAATTTGCTGAGATAACAAAGAGTAAAATAATAGTTTTCCGACGATTCGCCATCTCCATATCACAAAAGTTTTCACTGCTGCTGTGAGTCAGAAGTCTCCTACGTGCTCTGCTCGTCAATAAAATATGTCTGACGATGAAAACGTTGAACAACAGTATCAGGAAAAAGGGGAATGTCGGGGTTAGAATATGGTGGATAAATTCAATTGTGACCCATGCATGAGACAATAGAACACTGTGCATTACTACACAAAACCAGGGATCGTTCCTCAGCCAATATCGACCTGAGAACATAAAATACCAGAAAATATTCTTTAAGCAGCTCAGCACCGTTACTGTTGCCAGGATTACATTCGCCGTTTTCCCACTGCAATATTTACCTTTCAGATTCTGGCAACAAATGGCCACGAGTCGATCAAAGGTAAAAGTAACGGTAAACCAAACAGAACAGTCAGAGACTGCATAAAGCAGAACGGCATGTATGTTACACAGGTGTGTGAAATGAAGGAATTGAAAGTGTTCTGGATAAACAATCGGAATATGTCTCAATATCAGATCGAGGATAATGACCAGTAGATCAGCAACTGCCATGGCCACCAGGTAACGACTGACACATGGAGATAAGCCACAATCTTTATGAAGCAGAACGAAGATCGTTAGGACGTTTACTGTGAGGAAAGCAAAAAAAAATCACTTCAACCTGGAGGCAAGTTCGCATTTGACTGAGAAAATATTAAGATTGTAAAACGAGTCACTAAGTTCAATATATATGTCAAAATTATGGACTTCAAAGAACAAGTGATAATACCAGAATTATTACAACAGTTTTCAGGAAAACGAAGAAGCAACTAATACTGTACCCAAACACACAGACACACATCTGTAAGAGCAAGTGATTTCTAGAAAATTCCTGTCACTTCAGAGCACAAGTGATTTCTTCGCAGTTCCTAACAAAGAGGCTTAAAGCATTGCTTAACTGAAGAATTCTCTACCAGTTTCTTGAAGACAAACGGATTTTGGGGCTTTTGCCTTTTAGTCTAAATTAGGATCGATTCGATGCAGAATACAGAAGTGCAAACTCAGGGACAATGCTTATATCTGTGTAACTGCTTCTGCGGAGTTCGAAAACAATGTCTCCTTTTCATTGGAACATGATTTTTAACTGCGTGCTCTTACCTTTTCTTTAGTTTACTTATGTCCAGCCAATGAAAACTACTGCCAGGAATAGTCTCTCCAAGATAATTTTCTAAACAACACCCAGGTCCAGGATGAGACTAGTCCCCTAATGTGTGATATATGGGAAAATACTGGATTATATCTGATTGAGGTGCATCAATCAACCATTCAATGGTTTACGTTTTCTGCATCAAGCAATGGAATTGTGGCAATCGGATTCTAGCCGGAGCTTCACATTGTCACTCAGTCCTCGACCAATATGGGTTAGATTGAGATTGACGAATGTATCTGCACCTGTCTCAAAAATATTCAATACTCTGCTTTCACCTTTCTCTCGGTAACATATTCAATATATTATACTGCTCAAATTAAATAAATACTGAACATCTTGATATTACTTTGACGACCGTTTGCATAAAGGGGAAATATATTTAGTCTGTCATTCTGACAGTTGAAATGAAAAGCAATCCATTCAGAAATATTGACAGAGTTCGCGTTGGAATGTCGGGGAAGAACTTAATTATATATTCATTGTGAAACATCAGAACGCAATTATTTCACAAATCCATGTTTTGTTTCTGAGGCGAGTGATCCCATATCTTATATAAAATCTAACATCCCTCTTCCCAAATACAGCATAACATTCATTTTAATTTTCATCTTCCCAATATTCAAAACAGTAGTCTGGGGTCTCAACTCAACCATCCTTGTTTGGGTATCAAAGTAAAAAGATGTCTTCGGGAATAATGCAATTATAGTCGCGCTGTCTGTGTGAAAATCTTTGACAATGCGTTAGCTATTGACCAAATTTACACAGGGACGTTTGATTCATTTGATGTTATCCACATTTGTTTTCAACAAAGGAAAAGCTCTGATTTAGCCTTCGAAGCAAATATACAGCTCTTAATTCGGCAAGAGGGACAGACAGAAAGAAAAAGAAGAGAGAGAGTGAGAGAGAGAGAGGAGGAGGAGGAGGAGAAATCAAAAAACAATATTAACATCAAACCAGATTTTCGTTCGTGATCCCACGTCTCTAAATGACATCAGAAGAAATCAATAAAGAGTATTTACTTCATCAGACAGCGACTGTCCCCGCAATATGATATATAGATGGAATCACAACATGCTCCTCTTACCTTATTACAGAACGTGCTGTTCCACTAAAGTCAGATTTCGCGGTTGCTCATGTTGGAGAGGCGCATGAAATGTACGTAAGGTCTTCACTACTCGCTCCGAGTTGAGTCACTAATTCCCCATATACAACTAATGTATTGAATAACCAGCAAAACGACTTTAAGGCAGTTACCCTCGCGCCTCCAGTAAATTTCCACGCAGAGACGTTCATCATGTCCCCATTCCCATGGCTTCCTAATGCCTGTTATAATCACTTCACACTCTTAACATTACAATTCTCTTTATGTTCCAGTATTCACGACTATTATCGTTTCAGCACTTGTACCTTGATTTCTCAATAGAATTGTGTGACGGAGTGGCTTGTATTATTTTCTATACCTTAGCATCCGAAAAAATAATAACAATACCAATAGCGTCTGTGGAGGCAATCTCTACACTCCAGAGAGAAAAACCAATGGAAAGAGGTACACTTTCAACAGAAAAATTGATAGACAATTGAATAAATATGATGAAAAGTAATGTGGGAAATGTGTGGAGCAATGGAAAAAGTCTTTACTCCTGTCTTTTCTCATGGGCATCAATGATAAGGCCAGCAGATTTTCAAGGTTTCGAGGTGTATGGAGCTGGGTGGTATTTCGCCGGGTTGTTATGAGTCATCCAGACACTTGGTCGCATGGCTATTGTCACATGCAGCCCTTTGCAGGTACAGACAGTAGATTTATCAATCGCAAAATTAATAGTGAAACAGATGTGGTTCCACAACAATTGAAAATGCCCCCATAATTTCCTGTTTTCGGATTACCTTTCAAATATAGATATTTTTTCAAGCTCTTCGAAGTCATGTTTTAGCTGCTTCAGTGGGAGAATTTGAAGTCATGTTGCAGACTATTATCCTGAGCCTTGAAGTTATTCTTTCAATGATATTATCACGATAATAACCCTCTGTGCAAAAAATAAGGAGGATGCTAATTGTCATCTCAGATCAAATGATTTGTAAATATAACGGTGGCAAGAAGGGATTTGTAAAAGTGCAGTGTGGTTTAATAAATGCAATTTTGATAGTTACCTGAGCAGCTGGAGTGAGGCTGGCTCGATATTGGTGACATTTGGGAGATGCAATTGATTGGTTTAATATTGGCTAGGAAATATAGCCAAACATCAGGTCTTAGACTATGGAAGTTTTGAAGTTTCTCTGAGTCAGACTGATTGTGAGGTATTGCCAAGGAATGAGGCTGGAACTGATGCATAAAACGCGCATTCTGTGGTTGGAACATGAGGACAATCGTTTCCATCTGTAGAAACGTAAGATAATCAAAAGACCGAAAGAGAAATACAGTATAACTCTGATAATAACATGGAAAGTAAGAAACTTAACTTACACGGGACACCAATAATCGCAAGAAAGGGATAGTAACCCGCTCGAATAACCATCAGTACAGCTTCTATCCGCAAAGTTAATGATGTCCAATCTTGAGCAAGAAAGTAAAGACCCAAGGATAAACGCCTATCGATTCTTGTAATATTCAATTTGATTGCTGTTAGATTCTGATCCATTGTCGGAAGATTTCAATCGATTGCTCACCGATTCTGATTTCTTATCTTTCTGGAGCTGGTGAGATTGCTAATGTTGTTACTGATTCACAGCTGATGCTATGAGATAACACACCAAAATGAGCCCCTTTAAAGACAACAGTGATAGAATCCAGTGAGAATATTCTGATCCATGGAGACTGGCATTACGCACAATCACTGAACAAACAGATTAAGCTAACCCCTTCCAATAGTACATTTTCAAATCAGAGTAATGCAGAACAATTTCCCAAATTGCATGGAATGTTGGAGTGTTGATAAAGAAATGAATGATGGTAGTGCAGAATGACTAACCATGATCTTAATAGTAGAGAATGAGCGAGGATGATGAAAGAGGGGACAAACAGATGGGACAGGAAAAGTTAGGTTCTGGAATGCACTTCCTAGGAATGTGTAGCAGGAATGCCCACTTGAAGCATTCTTATCAGTCCGTAAGTTTTGAAAGATTTCAAAATCCATGCTGAAGCTACTCCTTCTCCCTCACGAACCCGTGCAAAGCAGATTTCAAATCGTTTATTGAATGAAAGTGTTACTTTAATTTCCATAGCGCATTTCACAAAAGAAGCTGAGACATTGCTTGCTTGCATTGTGCAATTGGACTTCTCAGTCAGCGCGGTTGCGAATGTTATCGTGAACCCCACACCCAATGAAAAGCAGGGGGAATAACAATCAGTCAGATAATGCTGAAACATCGCTTGCTGCATTCTGGAAGTGGACTTTGCAGTCACCGTGGTTGTGATCTTCATCAGCAACAGTAGTTTCCCAAATTGTTTTGACACGTCAAGAAAATTAAGCATCGCTATCTGTAGAGCATTGTGAAATTCGGTGGTAGTTTCATGAATGACTCAATTTATCATTATTCTTTGTTTTCCGTTGCTGCTCACGTTCAGATTACGCATTGGCCTGAAACACATGGGTTGTCTGTTCATATAGCCCAATTTGATTTGGTTTCTGGATGTACACCGGAATTCGCTGAGACGCTATTTGAGACTCAAAATTTCATGAGGTTAGAATTTCTTCCATTCCCCATTCTCACATTTTGTGACCAAGGATCAGAGGGTTATAACATTTCGACGCATACTACCGTCGAAGGAAACTGAATTATTCATCTGCTTTCCTCTGTAAAGTCGAGTATTCACACCAGATCGTTTAAATGTAAAGA
>NW_025203105.1:0-6770 GCF_004010195.1 Chiloscyllium plagiosum
AATGGACAATCAGCGCATGTGGTGTATCTGAATCACCAGGTTACATTGATCAAGAAGATGCACAAAAGGCTGCTGCAATAGAAAAAAGTGCACGGCATCATTGGTAATGTAGTAGCATGTATCGATGATTGGCTCATGAAAAGAAAGCAGAAGGTGTAGAGAAATGTTTAGTTTTTGGGTTTGGCAAACAACGGCTACTTGTTTTCCTCAGGGACCAGTGTTTTAATCGCAATTGTCCCGTTTGAAATCGATGATTTGGAATTGAGAGGCAACTGTACTTTGCCAGTGTTCACATATGACACCACAATGATTGGTACAGCAAAATCCACAGACGTATATAGACAGGTTAAAGAAGTGGGAAAGAGTGAGGCAAGTGAAGTACAACGCTGGTAAATATGGAAGTGTTATTCCGATATTTATGTTTCATAATATAATTTTGTGAATAAATTTAAGTCTTTTTTAAAACATGGTAGTCACCAACTCACTTACTCTGAGGAATTTTCACTGTGCATTTACCGGATCAAATGGTAAATTTACGGTCTGGGCTGCCTGCTTAAGAATGTTTTGGGTTCTTTTTCTTGAAGCAGAGGAGATTGTGTGGTGACATGATTGAGGTGTGAAAAATAATCATGGACACCTAAATGGAAAACTGATTGATCCTCTTGATGGATCAGCAGCGATGTAGAATTCAGATAAGAGGGAGAAAGGTTTGAGTACATATACATGAAAACTTTATCAGCCAGCGAGTGGTTGAATTTGGAATTCAGTGTAAGGGTTGTGGAGGCAGAAACTAAGAAATATTCAAATGTGAGTTTGTGATAGAAAGCCATGCAAGGCAAAGTGATGGAAAATGGGATGGGAATCGTCAAGCAGTTGTTTCTGTTCAAGCAAGTACAAGGAGCTTGAGGGCTGTTACGCCACCAGTGTGGTCAGCTCGTTCAATTATCCCTGGTGGTCCAGTGGTGAGAGATTGGCCCTTTCAGCGCAGCAGCCCACGTTCACTTCCTGACAATTGAGTCTGGGACTTTTTCTTCCTGACAACAATAACAACAAAAGCAAAAACAGACCATCTGTGCCGGGAGTCTTTTCAAGGGCTCAGATCAATTCGTGTACCCGAGAACATCAGAGTCAATGCCCGAGCCTCTGAAAGAAGGAGACGGTGCCTCGACAGTCCCTGCTCCGTCGGACGGTTTTCCCTTCATTCCCCACTGATTCCGATTCGCAAAGCTGAATTTGGGTAACATATTTTGTTTCCTTATCATTCCCCCGACGCGCACGGACTGGGTCAGTGGGTTTGTAAAATGGAATGAAGCCCACGAACAGAGTGTGGGATTATCTCAGCTTCCCCTCCTATGTTCACGCTGGGACATTGACTCACATTTTCACGGGGGCACTGACTGAGGGTTCCAGCACATCTGGAATCCAGACCTCAAATCAACTTCAAAGCAAAGTGGAAAGTTAGGTTGCAAGCACCATGCAGAGCTAACATTGATCTCGAGCCAGGTCGGACTCAAAGCTAAAAACACATCATTTGCATTCAGTCGGGTTAACCATCGGTCGACTGACCCAGTGCACACTTCACCTTTCTATTCTTTATTTGCATTTTTCTCAGTCCTGTTGCTAACACGGACATGAGCAATAACAGTGATGTTCTTAAACTCAACAACCAATAAAGATAATCGCCGTCACTGCTTCACTACAATTCTCCCCACTTCGAGAAGTGGCGACTTTCGTAAGAAAGACACATTCGGCTTCGAGAAGCTTCCATTCACCCTATGTCGGCTCAGGGATTCAATGGGATCACTGCTGATCTGATCACCTTCAAATCCATCTCCTTCATTTATCTTTCAAAAACTCGGGGTAAGCCAAATCTCAAAATCGTAAATTCCCGTTAATGTTCGGAGACTGAGATGACTTTAATGACCTGTGTGAGTTTGCAGGAAGCTGATTAATATGAAACGAGGTAAAAATCACTTCCTGCAATCTAACCCAGTGCAGAGTGAGTCATATAGGAAATGTCAGAAAGCGAAAACATTCCTACTGTTTCTCCCTGCACAGGTGCTCTTCCTCGAGTTGAATTTTACAGCGTTTTTCCTTTATCATTGAGACATTTCCCTGGATAAGATGCTCACTCAAACCACAAGCACGTGTACTCGAAAAACTATTTCACTGCAGATTTAATAAACTGAATATCCTTTCCATCAGCCTGATGTACCATTTCTCCCTGCTCCATGTCAATAGAAGCTGCTCAAGGTGAGGTTGCAGCTCCTCACCTCAGTATTTCATCCTTCTCTGTAACGTCCAATTGTATCACCAAATGTATCACTGGAGCCACATCCGCGTGGTTAATCCCTTCCCCATTACCAGTTGGATCTTGGTGGTTGGGCCACTCAGTTTCTCTGATTTAAGGCTCGGGAACTGGGATCATATGATCGTCTGCAGCAGTGGGCACTTATTTGAGTGAGGAAATTGGTGATGTAATCGATGTTAAACGACATTGTTCTTGAGAAGTACATTTCGCCAATAATCTGCAGTATCCCCTGTTCCTCCGAACATTGTCAAAGGCTATCAATCTCAGTGCTCAACAACTTCACAGTGAGCTGAACATTGAACTTTATTGGCCCCAGAGGCTGTGGAGATTCCGAGTTCGCAATCTCAGTCACTGTTTGGCACGTTTAAAGTAAGAGGCAGGGAGGATTGAGTCAATGTGTAGTAAAACTTGATCAGCCAGCGGGTGTGTAAATCTCAATTCAGTGTCTGTCAAGGTCGGACACGCGGAAACCCACATAACATTCAGAGTTATTCAGACGTGAATTTATCATGATAAGGCATACAAAAGAAACTGATAAAAAATGGGATGAGGATCGTCAAGTGTTTGTTCCTGAGAAGAGCACATACAAGGAGCTTGAAGGCTGGTACTCTACACGCGGAAGACAGTGTAGTGCTGATTTTTGATGGTCTAGTGATGCGTATTCGGCCCTTTCACCGCTGTAGATTGGTCTGGATTCCTGCTCAGGGAGTGTTCTGTTTTTCTTCCTGGCAGTGACAACAGAAAAAGCAGAGCTTTTCGGACGGAAGTCCTTTCAATGTCCCGGATCAATAATATTTCCGATAGCCTCCAAACCAAAGTCGCAGTCTCTTGAAGAAGACAAGGTGTCCCGATAGTCTCTGCTTCATCCAACAGTTCACTATTTACTCTCCTTTGATTCCGCTTCCGAAAACATTTCGAAAGATTTTCAATGCTGAACCTAGGCTATTTATTTTGGTTCCTTGCCATTCCCCGGAGCCACATTGATTACGTGGGTGGGATTGGGAAATGGAAATGGGCACTTGAGCAGCGTGTCGGACTATTTCAGCTACGCCTCCTTTGATGACGCTGGGACATTGACTCTGATGTTCTCGTGGACGTTTACTGAAGGTTTCTGCAGATATGATATTCAAAGCTCTACTCGGCTTCTCAACAATGAGGAAGATCAATTTTTGAGTGTAATAAATGCCAACATTAAATGAAAGCTGTGTGGGAATAGAACCCACAAACGCCTGATCGAAAATGGGTGGCGACATTCATTGCGGCCCTGGCCCTAAGCGTCATTCAGTCTTGCATGCTGCAGAGTTCTCATCTTAATTCGATCACGATCAACAGCAGTCATGTTCACAAGTTGAACAACCAGAATGATAGTCATCTTCACTGCTTCAGTCCAATGGCTTGCACATTGTGGAGCGCGAATAAAGAAAATGCATTTGTCGTCATGAAGCTTCCATTCATCCTCTGCCTGCTCAGCAATTCAATGGGATCACCGCTGATCTGATGAATTTCAAATCCGCTCGTTTTTCATTCATAACTGGAGGTAAACTCGTGCTTAATCACAAGACCGCATATATCTGTTTTTTGGAAGTTCAGTTTAATTTGAATAATATGAAACGAGCTGAAAATCCCTTCTTGCATTTTAATCCAGCACAGAGTTAGCCATACGAGAAATGTCAAAAAGTGAAAATATTCACCCGTTTCTCTCTGCACAAATGCTGATCCCCGTGTTAATCTTTGCAGGAATTTTCTTTAAACTAAGAAATTTTGCTGTGACACATGCTCTCTGAATCCACGAATATGTGTTCTGCTAAAAACTATTTCACTTCAGATTAAAATAGCTGAGTAACCTTTCCCCAGCCTGATATCCCAATGCTCCCAGTCAACAGAGGCTGCTCCAGTTGAATTTGGGGCTCCCATCCTAATGTCCCAATGCTCCTTGTTCTAGGTCAATCGAACCTGCTCCAGGTAGGTTTTGGCTCGCAGCCATGGACATTCATGCGCCCCTACACCGTCAGCGAAGGACCTTGTGCTCACTGATTGCATCGTTGTATCCACATCCGCGCACTCATTTCATCCCTATTTTCAGTTGGATCTCTGGAGCTGCGCCACTCTCTTTCTCTGATTCTGCTCCTGTTACTGAATTATATGATCGTCTGCAGCAGTGGTTACTTCCTTGAGTGTACAAGTTGGTGAAGTAACCAATATTAATCTACACTGTTATTGAGAAATTCATTTCAGAACTACCCTGCGTTGTCCCTTCACCCTTGGAAGTTTAGTAGAAGTCTATCAATCTCAGTCTGCAGAAAAGTCAGAGTGGGCAGACTTTTTATACTTCGAAATCCGCAGAGGCTGTTTAAATTCTGCTTTGCCCCGTCTTAGTCACTGGTTGGCATGAATTTCTTTTGTGTATGTGGTGCCGTTCTTGACATATGCTCTGCCACTATCCTTATTCCGTTTGCATCCTGCTTTCCCATGTGGCGCCGGGGTCTTGGTGTAGTTATTAACTTATGTTTTCGCCACAGTGATATCAGGTTGTGACTTTGTTTCACGTTTTGCTAACATCGTATGTGCTTAGCGAACGCGGGAAGGAATCAGTGATTTTTAAATTGAAGACATTCTTCGAGGTGATCATTTTGCTTCTTCAAACACCCGCTTCCTCACATCTCTGCATTTTATATATCAGGATACAAAACCCACACATTCTTGGAGATTTCTCTCCTTCCCACACTCAAACAATCCTCCCTTTCGTCCTTATTCACATTTCACCGAGGCGATGCACAATCAAAGACTCACATTGATACCATTCAGTCCGTCCTGATTGGGTTATTGTTGCTGGATGAACTTCCCCGACTCCCACCATCTGGACCTCCAATCTAGTCAATTCCTTTATTTGCCACGGTTCTGAGATCAATCCTCATGCAGCAGCTTTTTACAAATATGGACCAGAATTAATAGAGCATCAGGCTCAGGTAAAGAACACAGTGCAATACTGAGCAAGGGTACTTCATTAGAAAAGACCAATTTCCGTGATTATCTGCATTACTTGTTTCGTTTATTCATTTGGCTCGAGCTGGAGTATTATCTGGTCCCCGTGTTAATTAATCTTTGCAGGAATTTTCTTTATAAGAAATTTTGCTGTGACACATGCTCTCTGAATCCACGAACATGTGTTCTGCTAAAAACTATTTCACTTCAGATTAAAATAGCTGAGTAACCTTTCCCCAGCCTGATATCCCAATGCTCCCAGTCAACAGAGGCTGCTCCAGTTGAATTTGGGGCTCCCATCCTAATGTCCCAATGCTCTTTGTTCTAGGTCAATCGAACCTGCTCCAGGTAGGTTTTGGCTCGCAGCCATGGGCATTCATGCGCCCCTGCACCGACAGCGAAGGACCTTGTGCTCACTGATTGCATCGTTGTATCCACATCCGCGCACTCATTTCATCCCTATTTTCAGTTGGATCTCCGGAGCTGCGCCACTCTCTTTCTCTGATTCTGCTCCTGTTAGTGAATTATATGATCGTCTGCAGCAGTGGTTACTTCCTTGAGTGTACAAGTTGGTGAAGTAACCAATATTAATCTACACTGTTATTGAGAAATTCATTTCAGAACTACCCTGCGTTGTCCCTTCATCCTTGGAAATTTAGTAGAAATCTACCAATCTCAGTCTGCAGAAAAGTCAGAGTGGGCAGACTTTTTATACTTCGAAATCCGCAGAGGCTGTTTAAATTCTGCGGAAGGGTACTTCATTAGAAAAGACCAATTTCCGTGATTATCTGCATTACTTGTTTTGTTTATTCATTTGGCTCGAGCTGGAGTATTGTGTGCAGTTCTGCATTTCTCATTACAGCAGGTATATGATAGGTCTGGCAATGGCGCAGAAGATCTTTACCAGGACATTGACAGGTTGAATAGTTTCACTTATGAAGAGGGATTGGACAGAGTGGTGATGTTTTTTGCTGAGAACAAAGGGGATTGTGACGAGGCATGACTGAAATGTACATATTATTGAGGGATACGGGTAGGGCTGATTGAAAGAAACTTTATCTCTTGATAAACCACCATGGGACGTAGATTTAAGGTAAGAGACAGAAAGGTTTGAGTCGATATGCAGAAAAAAAATTAGCAGCCAGCGGGTGGTTGAATCTGGAGCTCATTCTCTGTCAGGGTTGGAGAAGCAGAAACCCACATAACATTCAGAGGTAATCAGATGTGTATTATTTTCATGCTAAGTCAAACAAGGCAAAGTCATGTAAAATGCGATTAGAATTTACAAGCAGTTGTTTGTGACACGAGCACGTCCAAGGAGCTTGAGAAATGTTATGCCGCCCGTGTGTCTGGTGCCAGTACTCATTGCTGACGTCCAGCAATTTGGGTTTGGTGCTTTCACCGACTCAGCCCGGGTTCATGGTGTGAGGGCATTGTGTTCCTGACAGCGACAACCGCAGAGGCAGAAAATCTGTGA
>NW_025203105.1:7289-8217 GCF_004010195.1 Chiloscyllium plagiosum
CTCAGCCATTCAAAAGGATCACCGCTGACCTGAGAAACTTCAATTTAACTTGCCTGATTTTCCTCCTTAACCAAGGTAAACTCGAGCCTAATTACAACGTCGTACATTCCCGTTAATTTTCGAAGCTTTCGTTTACTTTAATAACCTGTGCAAATTTGCAGGAAATTGAATAATATGAACGAGCTGAAAATGCCCTTTTGCAATTTATCCCAGGGCAGAGTCAGCCTTGTGACAAAAATTAAAGAGAGAAAGCATTGCCTCCTTTTGTCTCCGCACATATTCTCCTCCAAGAGTTCAATCTTTGCAGGATGTTTCTTTATAATACACATATTTCCCCGGGAGAGATAATCCCCCAGTTTGGAAATATGTGTCCTGTTGAAAACTATTTCACTTCAGATTAAATAGCTGAGTCGCCTTTCCCCAGCCTGATATCCCAATGCTCCCTGCTCGACGTGAACAGAAGTTGTTCCAAGGGAAGTTTCAGCTCACAGACTCGACATTTCCCGTGTCTCTATACGGTCATTAAAGGACATCCCGCTCACCGACTGCATCAGTAAACCTTGATTTCGCCAACAGCCTGTTTTAGTGGGTCCTCCCAATGCTCCCTGCTCGACGTGAACAGAAGTTGTTCCAAGTGAAGTTTCAGCTCACAGACTCGACATTTCTCGAGTCATTAAAGGACATCCCGCTCACCGATTGCATCAGTAAACCTTGATTTCGCCAACAGCCTGTTTTAGTGGGTCCTGGAAGTCATGGGATCACCAGTTTTGTGGTGCAATTGGTCAGCGCGTTTGGCTGTTCACCAAATTATTAGTCGTTGGAGGCCACCCAGGAGCGGATCTACCACTGTTTTCACTTCATGTGTTTTCATTCCTGTATAGTTTCATGTTTTTAGTGGGGTGACGAAAACGGTCCACAAACGGAAATC
>NW_025203106.1:0-3298 GCF_004010195.1 Chiloscyllium plagiosum
TCCCAATCTCTGTTCCCTAACATCGGCCTGAAGTTCGACAACCCTCTTCTGATCCTCCAGCACCGAAGGATTCGAGGAAGACAGTAACATTGGGAGGTTATGATCGCAAGATGGAGAGAGTAAGTGAATGGGATTGGGAAAGGCAAGAACAGTGGAATTTAGTGTGTAAATTGGAAGAGGAGAAAGAAATAGCAGTGCAGTGTGAGAGTGAGAGGGATATATGGAGGGAGAGGGACGGCGGGGGGGCAACGTGTATTCTGCTGATAGCCAAGTTAGAGTGGGAGAACCAGAAGGGAAAGTAAGGGCAGAGGGAGTTAAACCCGGCTCCTGAGCTCAGGACGCGGTGCCCTCCCCTTCCCTGAGATCCAGGACTTGGGGCTGAATCTGTCTCTCTCCAGCTCAGATTCTCCAACACAAAGACACACAGCAACATTGATCACTCTGCTGCTCGCCACACTTTAATGAACATTTTTATTGTTCACAAATGGAAGTGATGGATACTGTCAGTGGGATGGTGCCTTTTCTCACTGGCTCCTGAGTTGTGAGAAACATTGAAATGTGTCCCTGTAACCCACCTGTGGGATAAGGATGGACAAAGCAGCGGTACCCTCAATCTGTTACCACAGCGACAGGCTGCTCCATCGCTGAAACACTGAACTGAAATGAGAAAATCCCGGATGCATAGATTATTGAGGGAATTTGATGGATAAATAGATTTGGCTGAAGGGATATTTCAGCACATTCTTCAGCTGCTGCCTGAACTTAGTCTGGGTCACGGTATAAATCGCGGTGTTTGTGCAGCAACTGAGCAGCTGCAGCATGGAGCCCAATTCCAGCACGAAGTTATCGAGATACACAGGGGAATCCACAATCCACAACATCCGTACCCATGTAGAATACAGCATGAACGTTGACCAGAACAAGATGAAATTGGCCGAGATCACAAACAGTAAAATGATGGATTTTTTTCGGTTTCTCATTTCAGTGTCAGACTGAGCGTCCCCATTGGTGTGAGCACGGAGTCTCCTACGGGCTCTGCTGGTCACTTCAATGTGTCTGACGGTGAGAACATTGAGCAACAGAATCAGGATAAATGGGACACCCGGGTTTAGGATGTGGTGGACGGACTCGATTGTGACCCAGACACTGGAGAATATAACAGCGAGTGTTATCACACAAAAGCGGGGGACGTTCCCCAGCCGATACCGAACCGTGATAATAAAATGTTCTTTAAACAGCTCAGCACAGTCACTGCTCCCAGAACCACAGCCACGTTTTCTGACTGCAATATTTACTATTCAGCTTCTGGCAACAGATGGCCACAAACCGATCAAAGGTGAAAGTGACGGTGAACCAGACAGAGCAGTCAGTGGCTGCAGAAAGCAGGACGGCGTGGATATTACACACGTGGACGGAGTCCCGCCGGAAATAAAACTGTTCTCGATAAACAATGGGAATGTGTCTCAGGATCAGGTCGAGGAAAATGACCAGGAGATCCGCCGCTGCCATGGCCCCCAGGTAACGTCTGACACATGGAGACAATCCACAATCTTTATATAGCAGGACGTAAATGGTCACTACGTTAACTGCGAGGAAGGGAAACAAAACCATTACCCATCAGCCTGGAGGCAAAGGGACCCGTTTGATTGGGGACCCAGTGAGATTTTCAAATGTGCCCCTGTTTTCAGGGATTTATTAAAAAAATTGGAGCTGGAATAACAAATGGGAAGGTCTGAATTATTGACGAAAATGTGACATAAACCACAAGAAACCCTCCCTCCCCAAACACACACAGACACATCCATAAGGACAGATGGTTTCTAGAACATTCCCACACACTCGATCACTCGAGAGCAGACACAGGTGACTCCTTCCCAGTTCCTAATACGGAGCGTGGAAACATTGCTGTCCTGAAGGATTCTCTCCCAGTTTCCTGAAGACAAAGGGAGTTTGGGAATTTCTGTATTTTGGTCTAAATTGTGGACGATCCTGTGTCGTGAAGAAATGTAAACGCAGGGAAAACGTATTCACCCCTTTAACTGTCTGAGGGGCCTTCGGAACAGTGTCTCCTTCTCCCTGGAACGGGACGTCTTCCCTCGGGATCTTATCGTTTGTTCAATTCACTGACATCCGGCCGTTCCCAAGCAATGTAAGGGACAGAACTTTCCGGGAATGTCAGTTATAGAATGTTGTGGATGGAACGTTCCGGGGAATGTCAGTTATAGAATGTTGGGGACACAACATTCCGGGGAAATCCTTGACCTGTCCATCATGTTTCCCCTCTACTCACCCCATCAACATGATGTACTGTAACTGGACAAATTGTAACATCATTTGGGTGAGAGACGGAGGAACCAATCACAGGACTGGGAACTAAAGGCATTGCCAGATCAGCTGAAATGGTTAGATATACCATATTCTCAATCCACATCACAGAACCAGCCCAGACACCATCATCCCAGAGGAGACATCTGTTCACCTTGGATCACTGCAGACCAGGCCAGTTTACCGCTCAGTACAACCCAGCAATCTATCCAGATTCATCCATTATACTGGTCAATAAAATCCAGCAATCTGTCCAGAGTGAAACACTGCGCAGACCACAGCAGAGCATTGATCTATAAACACAAACCATATATCTGTCCAGCATCGAGAGCTGTTCAGATTACAGCAGTGCATTGATCTATAAACCCGGATTAGATATCTGTACAGCACGGGGAGCTGTGCAGACCACAACAGGGCATTTACCTATAATCCCGGATTAGATATCTGTCTATCACCAGGAGAAGTGCAGACCACAGCAGAACATTTATCTATAAATCCGGATTAGATATCTGTCCAGCACCAGGAGAAGTGCAGACCACAGTAGGGCATTTATCTATAAAGCCGGACGAGATATCTGTCCAGCACGGGGAGCTGTGCAGACAACAATAGTGCACTATCTATAAACCTCAACCAGAATGACTGACCAGCACAGCGATCTGTGCAGTGATCACCCCTGAATTAATTTGCAACCAGGAGCAGTTACCCTCCCAGCATGTAGGACTGTTTACACCACCCCAGTGCATTGAGCTGTAACCCAGGAGCTGTTACTCTCCCAGCATGTAGGACTGTATACACCACCCCAGTGCATTGATCAGTAACCCAGGAGCAGTTACCCTCCCAGCATGTAGGACTGTGTACACCACCCCAGTGCATTGATCTGTAAACCAGGAGCAGTTACTCTCCCAGCATGTAGAGCTGTGTACACCACACCAGTGCATTGATCTATAACCCAGGAGCAGTTACCCCCCCCCCC
>NW_025203106.1:4943-8217 GCF_004010195.1 Chiloscyllium plagiosum
GAGTAACAAAAAGATGGGGTAGTGGGCTAATGGTCGGATACTTGGTAGTGTGGATGAGCAGAGGGGTCTTGGTGTCCATGTACACAGATCTTTGAAAGTTGCCACCCAGGTAAATAGTGCGGTGAAGAAGGCATATGGCTTACTGGCTTTTATTGGTAGAGGAATTGTGTTCCGAAGTACTGAGATCATGTTGCAGTTGTATAAGACTCTGGTGCGGCCG
The DNA here is from genome assembly GCF_004010195.1 of Chiloscyllium plagiosum. Lineage (NCBI taxonomy): Eukaryota > Metazoa > Chordata > Chondrichthyes > Orectolobiformes > Hemiscylliidae > Chiloscyllium > Chiloscyllium plagiosum. Next base: position 5,164 of record NW_025203106.1, read on the forward strand.
CTTCTGGAGTATTGTGTGCAGTTTTGGTCGCCATACCATAGGAAGGATGTCGAGGCACTGGAACGGGTGCAGAGGAGGTTTACCATGATGTTGCCTGGTATGGTAGGAAGATCGTATGAGGAAAGGCTGAGGCACTTGGGGTTGTTTTCATTAGAGAAAAGAAGGTTTAGGGGTGACTTGATAGAGATGTACAAGATGATTAGGGGTTTTGATCGGGTTGACCATGAAAACCTTTTTCCACGTATGGAGTCAGCTGTTACGAGGGGGCATAGCTTTAAATTAAGGGGTGGTAGGTAAAGGACAGATGTTAGGGGTAGGTTCTTTACTCAACGAGTCGTGAGTTCATGGAATGCCCTGCCAGTAGCAGTGGTGGACTCTCCCTCTTTATGGGCATTTAAGTGGGCATTGGATAGGCATATGGAGGCTAGTGAGCTGGTGTAGGTTGGGTGGGCTTGGATCGGCGCAACATCGAGGGCCAAAGGGCCTGTACTGCGCTGTATTCTTCTATGTTCTATGTTCTATGTAGGACTGTGTACACCACCCCAGTGCATTGATCTGTAAACCAGGAGCAGTTACACTTCATGCATGTAGAGCTGTGTACTCCACCCCAGTGCAATGTTCAGTAACACTGTGTTAGATCACTGCCCAGCGCCGGGGAACTTGCAGCCCATGCTGGGAGTGACAGGTTGTGCAGCTCCCATTCATTTACAGCTCCATATCTCCATTGTGCCATGACAAGGGGGTGCTGTGGGTGTGACATCACTGCCAGAGAGAGAGATGGCGAGGGAATCCGTTTAAATATAGGAGGGCTTTGGGAAATAGACAGAGAGGGGGAGACTGAGAGACAGTGCCATGGAAGGATGTGTTCCCAGGTTGCAGAATGCTGAAAGGTAGACACTTCGATAGCATCCTGTAACATGAGCCTGCCTTCCCAGGAAAGATGGGAAAAAGTGATGTTGGTGTGAGGTCAGATGACGGAGAGTTTTGGATGAGCATTTGCTCTCCAGCTTTGTCAATGGAGTCCTTCATGGCTGGAGGTACACACCATCACACAGATGGCCCTGGATATTCCGTGATCCCTGACACTGATCTCATCTTTAAAAGCCAAATGGGCACACGATTGAGTTTTCTCAGCTTGGAGCTGCCCTGCACAGTTTACCCCGAGCATGGCAGATAAGGGACAATTACACCATGGTTTGTCAACAGGGGCACGGTGGATGGGCTAGTACATAGGGGACCATTCTCTTCCCAGAGGGGGCGACACCACCAGACCCACTGAGCATGGTCTGAGCTCACCACCCAGCTCAGTGCAGTATCTGCAGTCTGAAGAAATGTCTAGCAATACAGGACAAGCATCAATAACCTTCCCCACTCTGTCAGTATAAGGGTCACCATATTCTCTCTGCTCCCTCATACTCGCTGTATATCTGTTATAGCACCAACCCCGAACAAGGCTCATGGTCCACCACTCTCACTGACACATGCTGGACCTTCTCTCTGTCTCTGTCTCTCTGTCTCTCTCTCTCTCTCCCTGTCTCCCCCCCTCCCTCCACTTCACCCCCACACTAATAACACTGCATGGATACAACACTGAGGACTGACTCCCTCCGGACACCTCACTATGACCCCCTCCCCCACCTACACCAGCACTTACAACAGGACCACCCACTCCCACCTTCACTCCCTCCCTTCCTTTCTCCCATTCCAGGACAAACAGCCTGGAATAGGACAGGCAGGGCCTATCCGGGTGGTGGAGTGCCCGATATCCGCTCTCTCAACCCCTCCCCCTACCGTGTGGGGAGGACACTGGTAGGAGTCGGAGAGGATCGGGATACCTCGTGTGGAGATTCTGAAACATCCAAGTCCCACCGACCGAGTAAGGACCAATGTTCAGTGAAGGGCAATTCTCACCTTAAACCCACTGGCAGCTCCGTTTCCCCCCGGCACAACTTAGAAGCCGTGGCCCTGATGCCATCTCCCTTGTGTGTCGAGCTGGTACAAATGGAATCCCCACGGTCTCGGTGGGCAGGAGGGTGGGCTCACAACACATTGTCATCACCACCTCCCAGGAAGCGAGCACGGAGACTCCCTCCTACACCTCCCCCTGTAAACAGCTCAAATACTGAAACTAATCTGTGATAGTTACTGCTCTCCTCACTTGTCCTGACATCTTCAACAATCTGTGCTCATATACACCCAGCGCTCTCTGCTCCAGCACACCTTTATAATGGCACAGCCTGTTTAAACTGTCTTTCATTGCCTTTCCTACAAAAGTGTATCACTGCAAACTGCTCTGCACTGATCCCCAGCTGCCATACACCTGAACACTACATGAATGTATGATTGTCCTATTAGATTTTCACACTCTCCTCCATAGACTTTACAATTCTTCCAGGTTTGGTCTTATCTACAAACATTGAGATTGCCATAGCATCACAGTCCCCATGAAACAACTGAAATCCTGCTCCACTCACGAGTGTGAGCAAGTGAAATACTGCTATATTCCCAATACTGCTATGTTTAATTTAAGTTACCAGATGAGCTTCACGCCGTGTCCTCACCATTCCCGTGAGTGTATCTGTGTGTCTCTGTGTGGGGCAGGTCTGGCAGTCTCTGTGGTGCTTAAAATGATGCAATGCCACCCTCTGCTGGCCTGCACCCACCACTGCACAGGGATTTTCAGAGAGTGAAAACGAACAGGGATTAATTCAGTGAGGGGGAGGGAGAGGGCAACTGCTCACAGCACCATCCAAACTGATGTCTCATCTGTGTACTGTTCTAAATGTCCTTTAAACGTTGTAGCTATCCCTGCTTTCACCACTTGCTCTGGAAGTTCATTCAACAACCAAGCTAGCTTCTGTCTAAAAGAATTACCTCTCATCACTTTCATAAATCTTTCTCCTCGCACCTTAAAATATCCCTCAGTTTTGAATCTCCAAGCCTAGGAAAAAGACATCAGCCCTTCACCTTATCTGTACCCGTCATTATTTTGTAAACTTCTGTGAAGTTACCCCTTAACTTCATCCTCTCCAGTGAAAAACGTCCCAGCCTACC
>NW_025203107.1:0-6698 GCF_004010195.1 Chiloscyllium plagiosum
AACCCATTCCCACCCCCTTCACAATATAATTAAACTTATTTTACATTTGATTCTCTTTTACCAGAAATAAAAGTCAATTTGTCAGTGGCATTGTTTCTCCACACCATCTTGTTTCCCGTCGCCCCTCCTCTACCTCCGCCAAGGGAGTTAAAAGCCCATTTTCCAATCCTTTAATGTTCTGAAGAGGAGTCACACTGGACTTGAAATGCTAACTGTGTTTCTCTCTCTCCGCAGATGCTGCTAGATCTGCTGTGTTTCTCCAGAAATGAAGAAAGCACATTTTCTATTAAACAAATAACTCTGGATACTTGAAATCTGAAACGAGAACAAAAAAAAAATAAGGCTTGAAGAATGGTCAGTACTCCCAAATGATTAAGTCTGCTTTCACTCCACTGATGCTGCCAGACCTGCTTAACTTCTCTATGAATTTCTGATTTTCACCACGTTTCAAAGACATGTGTCAACGTGGCTCAAACGCCCTGTTCAACCTGGAGCGCATATACCGGGAAGTGAAAGATAACACAAGGTGCACAATTTCCGTATCTCTGAAATGACGTAAAGGTGGCATCACTGAAACTACAGAGTTCTTACTGTTAGTCAGGGAGAGAAACGAGGGACACGCATTCACTCTAAACACAGAAGGTAGCACATACTGGAAAGGTAAGGATTCAGATGATTATTTTAAAGAGTGTTGGGCTATGAGACAAATTGTAAGTGTGACACCATGGAGAGACCCTCAGTAGAATGAGAATATAAAATTGGAAGTGTGCCACGTCAGAAACCAAAGTAGGCCATGGAGTACATGGCTGATCGGTGAGTGGGACTTGGTGTGAACAGGGGGCAGAACTGTATTGGAGATATTGCAGCTCAAACTGCGTGTTCCATGTGATGCTGTAGACCACAACAGCAACAGAAGCAAAATTATCTTCAACCATAATCTGTAACTTTTTACCTGGGATTATAACTCAGTCTACCATTACCAATAAGCGAAGCTATGCTTCAGCGACGACTGTGGTGAACATGCCAGGGCAGAACTATGTGTATCTAAAACTGATGGCAAACCATAAAGCTAACACACTTGACTGTTTACATTCCAAACAGCAGAACTACCATCCGATAGGGAGGGCGGAATGATAGCAAGACCAACAGATCAGTTCGAAGCTCTACAGTCCTGCCAGATCCAGTCATTAATGGATTAAACAACTCACTGCAGGACAGGACCCAACACATGTCCCCGTCCTCAATAATGGAACAGCCCTGCACATCAGTGCAATAGACAAGCATGTAGTTATCTGCGACATACTCATCCAGAAGTAATGAGTCAATGATCTACCTCACCTCGTCAGGTTGCCCACAGAATTACAGATGGCAGTTTTCAAACAATCGATTCGCTCTATGTGACATGAAGAAACATCTGAAAACAGTAGATATGACAAAGGCAATGTACAACAAGCCGTGTCCCTAGGGAAGCTGTTTCATTCCAGTTCCAACTCTGAAATCTATATGGCAATATGGAAAATTACTCAACTATAACAAGTCCCTTAAGAGGAGAATAATTACAGTATGGCCAACATCACCCCCTCAATTCCATATTGACAGTCAACTTGTTGGGAGTTCTTTTTGACAGAGTTGTCAAGCAGCACAGAAATAAACTGCTCAATGTGGTCTGCGACAGGTTACTATGGGGAGATGGAAATATCACTGGATTTCTAATTCAGACCAGGCTAATGCTCTGGCAGCTGGTGGAAGTTAATAACAATTAATAAAATATCGAGATCTAAAATCTTGAGTCAGTAATAATGACCTCGAAGCCAATGTCAATTATAAGCACCAATTTGCTTCCCCAATGTACTTTCAGGAAGTGAATCTCCCGTGTTTTCTTGGTCTGGCCTAAAAGTGACTCCAGACACACAGACATGTGATATACTCTTCAATGGTTTCTGAGATGGCCAAACAAAACACTCAATTGTATCAAACTGCTCCGAAATCTTAAAGGATAAAACCGGTCAGAACACCCGGCATCAGCTTCTGCATCAGGAAAGGGAAAGACAGGCCTGTCAACACTGCAGAGACCTCCTTCCTAACATCTGAGCTCTTGTGACAACATTGGCAATGCTTATCCACAGACTATATAGAAACATTTGGAAAGGAGTACGTCATTCAACACAGTGAGCCTCCCACGTTCTCATCATTGCCGAGAATCTCCTCAATGCATTTCTCCTACAGCAGACTGAGATATATTGAAATTAATTCCGCCAACCAAATGTTTGAGATATTTGCGAATAGCTGAGACCCAAGGACATAATCCTGAGATACTCCACGAGCCTTCATCTCCAATAAAAGGATCATTTTATTCCTGTTTTTCTGGTCCAAGTGCTCCATTGCTGACCTGCTTTCCTTTTCATATTTTCTCCTCCACTTTTCTTTTTATAATTTACTGACCTAAAGCTGGACCCAGCGTTTGGAACTCATGGAAAGGCCAAGGCAGAAGAGAGTGAGTCCTTACTTACTTTTCCGGAGCAAGCACATGACCTGGGATTGGCAGCTGCAACATCAGCAGAGTCAACGTGAGTGAGATAGGGCCCAGCAGTAAAAGGTGATGCCTGAAGATTGGATACATGTTGTTGGTTGGGTCCTGCACTCGTTGTGGTGAAGCGGATAGTGGAAGACCATGATGGTAACATCGATGAGGTGGGCCCAGAGTAAGAGACATGTCTCTGACATTGGAATGGCCTGGCAGAGGAGACAATGAACTGGTGATGGAGGAGTATCTGCCCAGTGGCAAAGATGGTGCCTGAGGATCAGAGACTTCGATGTTGCTGGGGTCTGGTGTAGATGGGGATGAAGCTGTCATGAAGGGGTTGGGTTGCAAGGTTTGTCGATGATGAGGAGCTGTCTCACAACCCATAAAGTCTCTTCAGGCTGTATCCTCTGTTTATTCCACTGTCTTCAATTATTCAAAATGGCACCACTTTGTGGCAACAAGCGAAAGCTTGTATTTATCCTGGAAAATACACCTGGTCATAAAATCAAAATCAAAAACTTTTACTCATTCTTTCCTGCCAGCTGTCCCATTCTGTAACAATGTCCAAATATTTGCCACAATCCCATGAGATTTGATTTTGCACACTGGGTTTGGGACTTCAGCAAAAATCTTTCTGGAAATCCCCCTTGTAATCTCATCCTTGTGAATCATCTCTCCCTCAGCCTTCTCTGCTCCAAAGTAAACAACCCGAGCTTATCCAGCCTCTCTCCATAGTTGATATGCTCCATCCCAGGGAGCATCCCAGTGAATCTCCTCTGCACCCCTCCACTACAATCACATCCTTCTCCCTAACCTTGCCTGGCAACACTTCTCCATGCCCCTGTGTCAGTCCATCTCTCTGTGTGAATTTTCTAAGCTTCACTGCGATCTCATTTCATTTTGGCAATCACCGGAGAGCACAAACTGAATTTCTCCATCAGTTAATCTTGCCTCTAATATGGTTGGCATGAAAGTAATTGTTTAACTACTCTGTCATTTCCAAGTTCTCTGCAAGAAATTATCTTGTGCGGATATTCCCCCTTGCACATGTGTCCTTGCCTTCACTTTCCCATCAAGTATCGAGAGAAGCGTTTGGTCATCTCAATGTTTCTTTTTAGTTTGCATTCTTTTTTTATTATTTCATTATCAGTTCATTGGTCCTCAAATGTCCCTGAATCGATGGCTTACAACAATATCTGACTATTTCCTGAGCTGCTTCCTTTGATCTAATGCAATCGTTAAATTATTTTGTTAACTATTGTTAAGTCACCTCGCCCCTTTGCTGTTTGAACTGTGGTGGACATGTGCATATTGTACATTTTAAGATGCTTATTTAAACAACAACCATTGCCTGTCTTCCAGTAAATCTTTTTCATGTACTTCTCCAATTCACTGAATCTAATTTTAGCCTCATACTTTCGTGAATTGCATACTCAGATTTATAACCACAGTTTCAAAAATAACTGGTATGCATTCAGATGTCATATAAAATTCAATATATTATAAATACTATTCCCGAAACCTCCTTTTCAGCAGGGTTTTCAATTAGCTCTTCTGATCACATAATATCATTTTCAAAACAGCCTCACCTCTACCTCAGTACTCAACATACTGTTAAAGGAAACCAGCTCAAATACGCTAATGAAATCCATGGAGACATTCAGCCCGTTGAGCGTATAAACCAGGAACTGAGCGAATCCATTCAGACACTCATGCCTATTACACAGCAATTGGAGCAGATCTTTTAAAGATTTGTACCTGTTTCAGAGAAACACGGGAAAGGGAACGTAGAGGGTACAGAAAAGTAAGGAATTAGGATAATCATCTTCACTTGTCAATAAAAGGTTGTGAGCAAACTGTTGGGAATTAAGGGAAATTGTGAGACTCCATTATTAATAAATTAACAACAGCGGATTTGCAAAGTAAAACCAGAATACATCGGAATCAACATTTTTTAAGCATTTGTTTGGTCGAATTCTTTAAAGATGTGACATTCAATGTTAGACAATAGGTATCCCGGAGGAGTAAAGTACCTGCACTTTGAAAAGGCATTGATTAAACGCTGCACAAAATATTAAGCTGTAAAATAAGAGGTCATGGGTTTGGGAGAAGGTCATTCGCCTGGAGAGAGGGCTGGTGAGCCAACAAAATGCAAAGAGATAGAATAGTTGTTTCGTTAGTAGTTGGCAACTTTTGGGGTTCCATCGAGTTCAGACCGCAGGATCTGACAATTTAACATCCACAGCCACATTTTTAGCTAACACTAAAACAAGTGGAAAAGTAGGTTGATGTAATGAAAATATTGAACATTTACAAATGGGCATGAACAGTTTAGATGAATGTGGCAACATCTGGAAGCAAAAACTTAACGAGGATATTCCCCGGAGGAATCCAACATGTTATGGAAATGGACAGCAACTTCAGAGTGCTTACTTGGAGAGGCATCTGTGTGTCCTTGTGCAGACCACAGAAAACTCACATGCAGGTACAGCAGGGAATGGGAAAAGCAAGTGCATTTTCAGCATTTACTTAGAAAAGTATAGAGTATAAATAGAGGGAAGAATTACTGCAAATCTGCACAGTATTAGTGAGACGGTAACTGTGTTCAGATTTGTTGTCCTGATTGCAGGAGTGATGTTGTTTCAACGAAGGCAGTTCAGAACACGTTCATTAGATTGATTCCATAGATGAATTTGTCTTTTGAAGCAAGTTCGAGCAGTTCAGGCCGATGCACTCCAGGTTTAGAAGAATGAGAGGAGACCTCATTGAGGCCTGAAGGATGTTAAAGGTGATTGACAATGTCGGTATGGAGTGGATATTTCCTCATTTGGGGAAAACTAAAACAAGAAATCATGGTTTTAGGATTAGGCAGAGCATATTTAAAACAGGGGTGAGGAGAAGTAACTTCTCTCAAAGGGTTGTGCATCTGTGTAGTTCACTGTCCCAGCGTGCAGGGGATGCTGGGACGTTGAGTAAATTAAGGGATATGGAGAGCAGGCAGGGAAATGGAACTGAGGCGGCGATGACATCAGTCATGATTGTATTCAATGGCGGACAATGCTTGAGAGGCTGGATAGTTCCTCTTTCTTATTCAGCCCTTCGACTGTGCTCCACAGGAACGGGGGAGGACTGGTCATCTATCAGGAGGCAGGCACTCTGGATAAATCAGTCTTAATAAGTTTGACAGAAAGTAACCAGTGGAGTCACACAGTGACCGGTGCTGAGTCCTTAACTGTTTACAATCGATATCAGTGATCAGGATGATAGAACAGATGTACTGCTACAAAGTTTAGTGATGACACTCAGGTAAGCAAGACATTAAATTATCAAGAGAATGTGGAGAATCTGCAAATTGATATGGACAGGTAAAGTCAATGAATAAAATTTTCCAAGTGGAATATATTGGAATGTGTAACCTGCCAGCTTTTTCAGGAAGAATAGAAGGCAGTATGCTACTGAAATGGAGAGGGATTACTCAACATAGAGATACAGTGTGTTCTGGAGGGTTTACCCTAACCCATTCAGACATGAAAAGTGTTGCTCCATCTCCCTGATGGTCTGCTCCCTGACATTTCCAATGGTCCTATTGCTCTCAGTACACACGGGATATTTTGATGTGGTTGGTTGGCGGTGGGGAGTGGTGAGGGGGAGGATGTTTTGAGCCGTGTATCAAGGGCCGAGAGACTATCCTTTCTTTCCGAATGGAGACCCAAAGATGATGGGAATGGCTGACTGCTTTTGAATGAGGATGCAGTGGCACCTGCCTGGATAGTGAGTATTCACCAACAGGATGCTCTGTGCATGGGCACACTGTAACATGAATGAAGTGAGGGTTTCTTCATTTCCTCTATATCTCCCCATTATCATGAGGAGCCCACAGAGCCATGTCCATCATCGGGAATCCTGCTATACTGAGAAAACATGGATACACCTGGCAGCTATCTGCTCAGAGAGAAAACATTCACCGCATCCACAATATATATCCTCCGTCACCAAATGGTGGCATTGATGTTGAGATTAGATGACTTACAGTGTGGAAACAGGCCCTTCGGCCCAACAAGTCCACACCGACCCACCGAAGAGCAACCCACCCAGACTCAGTCCCCTACATTTGCCCCTTCACCTAACACTACGGGCAATTTAGAACATAGATAGAACATAGATAGAACATAGA
>NW_025203107.1:6887-8219 GCF_004010195.1 Chiloscyllium plagiosum
CTCTCATTATCTTGTATACCTCAATTAGGTCCCCTCTCCTCCTCCTTTTCTCCAATGAAAAAAGTCCGAGCTCAGTCAACCTCTCCTCATAAGATAAGCCGTCCAGTCCAGGCAGCATCCTGGTAAACCTCCTCTGAACCCTCTCCAATGCATCCACATCTTTCCTATAATAGGGCGACCAGAACTGAACGCAGTATTCCAAGTGCGGTCTGACCAAAGTTTTATAGAGCTGCAACAAGACCTCACAGCTCTTAAACTCAATCCCCCTGTTAATGAAAGCCAAAACACCATATGCTTTCTTAACAACCCTGGCCACTTGGGTGGCCATTTTAAGGGATCTATGTACCTGCACACCAACATCCCTCTGTTCCTCCACACTGCCAAGAATCCTATCCTTAATCCTGTACTCAACTTTCAAATGCGACCTTCCAAAATGCATCACCTCGCATTTATCCAGGTTGAATTCCATCGGCCGCCCCAGCCCATCTCTGCATCCTGTCAGTGTCCCGCTGCAGCGAAGAACAGTCCTCTATACTATCAACGACACCTCCAACCTTTGTGTCATCTGCAAACTTGCTGACCCATCCTTCAATCCCCTCATCCAAGTCATTAATAAAAATTACAAACAATGAAGGCCCAAGGACAGAGTCCTGTGGAACACCACTCACCACAGACTGCCAGGCAGAATTATTTTCCTTCTACTACCACTCGTTGTCTTCTGTTGGCCAGCCAATTCTGTATCCAGACAGCTATGTTCCCCTGAATCCCATTCCTCCTGACCTTCTGAATGAGTCTACCATAGGGAACTTTATCAAATTCCTTGCTGAAGTCCATATGTACCACATCCACAGCTTGACCCTCATCAACATTTCTAGGTCACATCCTCAAAGAACTCGATAAGGTTTGTGAGGCATGACCTGACCCTCACAAAGTCGTGTTGACTGCATTTAATCAAGCCATGCTCTTCCAGATGGTCATAAATCCTATCCCTCAGAATCCTTTCTAACACCTTTCAGACGACAGACGTGAGACTTACTGGTCTGTAATTGCCGGGGATTTCCCTATTTCCTTTCTTGAAGAGAGGAATTACATTTGCCTCTCTGCAGTCCTCAGGTACGACTCCAGTGGAGAGCGAGGATGAAACGATCTTCGCAAGTGGCGAAACAATTGCATTTCTCGTTTCCCAAAGCAGCCGAGGACAAATCTGGTTCGGGCCTGGGGACTTGTGAATCTTAATGTTTGACAAAATTTTCAGCATATCAGCTTCCTCTATCTCTATCCATTTCAGGATGCACACCCGCTCTTCAAAGGTTTCATTCACTACAAAGTTCG
>NW_025203108.1:0-2296 GCF_004010195.1 Chiloscyllium plagiosum
TGGAGTTTGCACATTCTCCCCGTGTGTGTGTGGTGTTTGCACATTCTCCCCGTGTCTGTGTGGAGTTTGCACATTCTGCCCGCTACTGTGTGGAGTTGCGCATTCTCCCTGTGTGTCTGTGGAGTTTGCAAATTCTCGCCGTGTCTGTGTGGAGTTTGCACATTCTCCCCATGTCTGTGTGGAGTTTGCACATTCTCCCCGTGTCTGTGTTGAGTTTGCACAATCTCCCCGTGTCCGTGTGGAGTTTCCAGTTTCTTCCCGTGTCTGTGTGGAGTTTGCACATTCTCCCTGTGTCTGTGTGGAGTTTGCGCATTCTCCCTGCGTCTGCGTGGAGTTTGCACATTCTCTCTGTGTCTGTGAGGAGTTTGCACAATTTCCCCGTGTCTGTGTGGAATTTGCATATTCTCCCTTTGTCTGTCGGGTGTTTGCACATTCTCCCTGTGTCTGTGTGGAGTTTGCACGTTCTCACCTTGTCTGTGTGTAGTTTGCAAATTCTCCCTGTGTCTGTGTGGAGATTGCACATTCCACCCCAGTCTGTGTGCATTTTGCACATTCTCCCCGTGTCTGTGTGGAGTTCGCACATTCTCCCTGTGTCTGTCGGGAGTTTGCACATTCTCCCTGTGTCTGCGTGGAGTTTGCACATTCTCCCGTGTCTGCGTGGTGTTAGCACATTCTCCCCATGTCTCTGTGGAGTTTGCACATTCTCCCTGTGTCTGTGTGGAGTTTGCGCATTCTCCCTGTGTCTGTCGGGAGTTTGCAAATTCTCGCTGTGTCTAAATGGAGTTTGCACATTCTCCCCGTGTCTGTGTGGAGTTTGCACATTCTCCCTCTGTCTATGTTGCGTTTGCACATTCTCCCAGTGTCTGCGTGGAATTTGCACATTCTCCCCATGTCTGTGTTGATTTGCACATTCTCCACGTGTCTGCGTGGAATTTGCACATTCTCCCCGTGCCTGTGTTGAGTTTGCCCATTCTCCCCGTGTCTGTGTGGAGTTTGCAAATTCTCCCCGTGTCTGTGTGGTGTTTGCACATTTTCCCCGTGTCTGTGTGGAGTTTGCACTTTCTGCCCGCGTCTGTGTGGAGTTGCGCATTCACCCTGTGTGTCTGTGGAGTTTGCAAATTCTCGCCGTGTCTGTGTGGAGTTTGCAAATTCTCCCCATGTTTGTGTGGAGTTTGCACATTCTCCCCGTGTCTGTGTTGAGTTTGCACAATCTCCCCGTGTCTGTGTGGAGTTTGCACATTCTCCCCATGTCTGTGTTGAGTTTGCACAATCTCCCGTGTCCGTGTGGAGATTTCACATTCTCCCCGTGTCTGTGTTGAGTTTGCACATTCTCCCCTTATCTGTGAGGTGTTTGCACATTCTCCTCGTGTCTGTGTGGAGTTTGCACATTCTCTCCGTGTTTGCGTTGAGTTTGCCCATTCTCCCCCTGTCTGTGTGGTGTTTGCAAATTCTCCCTGTGTCTGTGTGAAAGTTGCACTTTCTCCCCGTGTCTGCGTGGGGTTTGCACAATCTCCCCATGTCTGTGTGGAGGTTGAACAATGTCCCCTTGTCTGTGTGGAGTTTGCACATTCTCCCCGTATCTGTGAGGTGTTTGCACATTCTCCCCGTGTCTGTGTGAAGTTTGCCCATTCTCCCCGTGTCTGTGTGGAGTTTGCACATTCTCCCCATGTCTGTGTGGAGATTACACTTTCTCCCGGAGTCTGTGTTTAGTTTGCACCTTCTCCCCGTGTCTCTGTGGAGTTTACACATTTTCTCCGTGGTTGTGTGGAGTTTGCACATTCTCCCCGTGTCCATGTGGAGTTTGCACATTCTCCCCGTGTCTGTGTGGTGTTTGCACGTTCTCCCCGTGTCTGTGTGAAGTTTGCCCATTCTCCCCGTGTCTGTGTGGAGTTTGCACAATCTTCCCGGCTCCGTGTGTTGTTTGCACATTCTCCTCGTGTCTGCGTTGAGTTTGCACATTCGCTCCGTGTTTGCGTTGAGTTTGCACATACTCCCCCTGTCTGTGTGGTGTTTGCAAATTCGCCCTGTGTCTGTGTGGGGTTTGCACAATCTCCCCATGTTTGTGTGGTGATTGCACAATCTCCCCTTGTCTGTGTGGTGTTTGCAAATTCTCCCTGTGTCTGTGTGAAAGTTGCACTTTCTCCCCATGTCTGCGTGGGGTTTGCACAATCTCCCCATGTCTGTGTGGAGGTTGCACAATCTCCCCTTGTCTGTGTGGAGTTTGCACATTCTCCCCGTGTCTGTGTGGAGTTTGCACATTCTCCCCGTGTCTGTGTGGAGTTTGCACATTCTCCCC
>NW_025203108.1:6034-8219 GCF_004010195.1 Chiloscyllium plagiosum
TGTTGAGTTTGCCCATTCTCCCCGTGCCTGTGTTGAGTTTGCCCATTCTCCCCATGTCTGTGTGGCGTTTGCACATTCTCCCCGTGTTCGTGTGGAGTTTACTCATTCTCCCTCTGGCTGTGTGGAGGGTGCACATTCTCCCCTTGTCTGTGTGGAGTTTGCACATTCTCCCCGTGTCCATGTCGAGTTTGCACGTTCTCCCAGTGTCTGTGTGGACTTTGCACATTCTCCCCGTGTCTGTGTGGATTTTGCACTTTCTCCCCGTGTCTGCGTGGGGGTTGCACATTCTCCCCCTGTCTGTGTGGAGTTTGCACATTCTCCCCGTGTCTGTGTGGAGTTTGCACATTCTCCCCGTGTGTGTGTGGAGTTTGCACATTTTCCCCGTGTCTGTGTGGAGTTTGCGCATTCTCCCCATGTCTGTGAGGAGATTGCAGATTCTCCCCGAGTCTGTGTTAAGTTTGCACTTTCTCCCCGTGTCTGCGTGGGGTTTGCACATTCTCCCCGTGTGTGTGTGGAGTTTGCACATTCGCCCCGTGTCTGTGTGGAGTTTGCGCATTCTACCTGTGTCTGTGTGGAGTTTGCACATTCGACCGTGTCTGTGTGGGGTTTGCACAATCTCCCCATGTCTGTGTGGAGATTGCACTTTCTCCCCGAGTCTATGTTAAGTTTGCACTTTCTCCCCGTGTCTCTGTGGAGTTTGCACATTCTCTCCGTGCCTGTGTTGAGTTTGCACAATCTCCCGTGTCCGTGTGGAGTTTGCACATTCTCCCCGTGTCTGTGTGGAGTTTGCACATTCTCCCCGTATCTGTGAGGTGTTTGAACATTCTCGCCGTGTCTGTGTGGAGTTTTCAGTTTCTTCCCATGTCTGTGTGGAGTTTGCACATTCTCCCTGTGTCTGTGTGGAGTTTGCACATTCTCCCCGTGTCTGTGTGGAATTTGCGCATTCTCCCCATTGGTGTGTGGCGATTGCATTTTCTCCCCGAGTCTGTGTTAAGTTTGCACCTTCTCCCCGTGTCTGTGTCGAGTTTGCACATTCGCCCCGTGTCTGTGTGGAGTTTGCGCATTCTCTCCATGTCTGTGTGGAGTTTGCACATTCTCCCCGTGTCTGTGTGGAGTTTGCACATTCGCCACGTCTCTGTGTTGAGTTTGCACATTCTCCCCGTGTCCATGCGGAGTTTGCACATTCTCCCCGTGTCTGTGTGGTGTTTGCACATTCTCCCCGTGTCTGTGTGGAGTTTGCACATTCTGCCCGCATCTGTGTGGAGTTGCGCATTCTCCCTGTGTGTCTGTGGAGTTTGCCAATTCTCACCGTGCCTGTGTGGAGTTTGCAAATTCTCCCCATGTCTGTGTGGAGTTTGCACATTCTCTCCGTGTTTGCGTTGAGTTTGCACATTCTCCCCCTGTCTGTGTGGTGTTTGCAAATTCTCCCCGTGTGTGTGTGGAGTTTGCACATTCTCCCTGTGTCTGTGTGGTCTTTGCACATTCTCCCCATGCCTGTGTGGTGTTTGCAAATTCTCCCCGTGTCTGTGTGAAGGATGCACTTTCTCCCCGTGTCTGCGTGGGGTTTGCCAATTCTCGCCGTGTCTGTGTGGAGTTTGCAAATTCTCCCCATGTCTGTGTGGAGTTTGCACATTTCCCCGTGTCTGTGTGGAGTTTGCACATTCTCCCCATGTCTGTGTGGAGATTGCAGTTTCTCCCAGAGTCTGTGTTAAGTTTGCACATTCTCCACGTGTCTGTGTGGAGTTTGCACTTTCTCCCCGGGTCTGCGTGGGGTTTACACATTCTCCCCCTGACTGTGTGGAGTTTGCACATTCTCCCCGTGTGTGTGTGGAGTTTGCACATTCTCCCTGTGTCTGTGTGGACTTTGCAAATTCTCCCCATGCCTGTGTTGAGTTTGCGCATTCTCCCCATGTCTGTGTGGAGTTTGCACATTTTCCCCGTGTCTGTGTGGAGTTTGCACATTCTCGCCGTGTCTGTGTTGAGTTTGCACATTCTCCCCGTATCTGTGAGGTGTTTGCACATTCTCCCCGTATCTGTGAGGTTTTTGCACATTCTCCCCGTGTCTGTGTGGAGTTTGCACAATCTTCCCGGCTCCGTGTGTTGTTTGCACATTCTCCTCATGTCTGCGTGGAGTTTGCACATTCTCTCCGTTTTTGCGTTGAGTTTGCACATTCTCCCCCTGTCT
>NW_025203109.1:0-1063 GCF_004010195.1 Chiloscyllium plagiosum
GGCCCAACATTTATTTCCCTGATTTGCAACAAAACCCTACGTGCACGAGATCCGATCCCAGAGAAATATCCAACTTTATATTTTCCAAGTCCTCCAGAACTTCCTCTTTTCAATGTGAACTACTTTAAAAACATCAATGTTTGTAGCCGCCATTTTGCTCTCCATGGTATAAACTAATGCGAAATGAACTTTTAATATCTCTCCCATCTACTGACGTCCAAGACAAATGTGAGATCTTACATCTTTCAGGGATCCTATTTGGTCTCCAGCTCTAAATGTAATTATAACATCTCTCTCGATCATCCTTAACTTTGTGCGCTAAAGAGATCTAATATGCTCAAATTGTCTTCATGATTTCCTTTGAAGAACGCTCCTTCACGCCTTATATTGTTCAAGGGATTGACTTGAGACCGCATGTTTACATGGAAACTGTGATTTTTAAAAAAAAAACTAAGTTCTGAGACGACAGGTCCTTCATCCCTGAGATCAACATTGTTCTAATAGAATCCCGACAATGTGGGAACAGGCAATTCAGCCCAAGAAGAACACATGAAACATGCAAAGATCATTTTACTCAAACTCACACCTCTACCCGATTCCTGTTACTCTACATTTCCCATGGCCAAATATTGAGGAAACCCAGTCAGACACGGAAAGAATGTGCAAGTGGAGACAATCGCCAAAAGATGAAATTGAACCAGTGTCGCCGAGGCTGGAAGATAGCAGTGTTCACCACTGAGTCAGCCACTTTAAACCTCCTATCCACCACTCATAATATATCTTCCCTTAGACATGGGTCCAAAAGCTACTCCCGATTAACCAAATACATCTGACGAGAGCCTCTTATCGTGTCTATTGCAAACCTCTGTGGTTGGTTTTTAACTGGCGTGATTGATTGCTGACATTGAATTTACCCTCCTAACAGCCAACAGAACCTGCATGTTAAATATAACAGAAACCTCAACTAGATCTCTCAAGTGCCATGAAATTATAGATCTCTGAAGGCTTTCCCCGTCACACAATGGTCGAGGCCTCTAATCATTCCATCACTTTATGACCTCAC
>NW_025203109.1:7224-8220 GCF_004010195.1 Chiloscyllium plagiosum
ACACGGTTCTGTAAGGTAAATATTCAAGACATTGTTACTCCTATCGCACAAATCCTCTTCTTTTTTACTTTGCTAATTAGTTGAACAAATGAGGTAATCGGATATTTTACCATGCTCTGGAATTGACCTCTGAACGTCGATTGTGTCACAACGTAAATAAATGTGTTCCTGCAGCAACTTAAATTCACCAGGATATATCCGGCTTGCTGAAGGATATATTCAGTATCTCTGTAATCTCTGTGGTCTGTTCCTGTTACATTATAAAACACAAATTCAATAAGATACGTCAACCACAGAAGTAATAAGTTGCCAGATATAGTGAAAAGTAAGATTGCGGACTTCTTTCTGCTCTCCATCTCTGGGTCACTGTGATTCTCTGCCTTGTTCTGACCCCTTAGCTGCTTACGGACACGGATGGCTACAAAAATATGTTTGACAGTCAGAATGTTGAGAATAAGAATTAACGCAAATGGAATTAATGGAGTTGAGGCTGTCACAAACCAATCGAAGATGACCCATCCAATCTCTGTATAGTAGCTCTTTTTCACAACGCAGAATGTTAGTACATTGTTTATGAAAACTCCAGGTTCACCTGAAAATTAGTGGGGGTTATTTTTCAAACAGACAAGAATGGATATTGTTGATAGGATTACAGTTGCTGTACGTTCGGTGCCGTACTTTCTCTTCAGATTCTGGCACCAAATGACCACGAATCGATCAAAGGTGAAAGTTACGTTATACCAGACAGATCCTTCTATTGCCACTCGGCTCAGTACAAGATTAACACCACAGGAAGCATGGAAGGAAAGGAAAGCGCCAGGAAAGTAATAAGAAATGAGTCTCCAAACTATTACCTAAGTGACAATCACCAATAAACCTGCTGTTGCCATGGTAATTAGGTAACGGGTGGTGCAGATGGAAAGACCACATTTTCCCCGAGATAAGGTCACAATTGCCACGATATTAACTGGAAGAAAGCAACATGAATGTTGTTGA
>NW_025203110.1:0-8220 GCF_004010195.1 Chiloscyllium plagiosum
GACCGAGCCATCCTCTGGTAGCAGGTGAAGCTGCAGAGAGACTGGGTATATGTTTGAGACCCATTGCACATCCACAAAGGGGACTGTGTGGAGGTGGCAGACAATGATGTGTGCACCTCTGTGGACGTGGTCTTCATTCCTATAGCACCTGGAGTTAATCAGTGGGATTGCATGACCCTCCCATGGGCCATACCCAGAGCCCCTCCCATCCCACAGTGGCTTCCTCCCTGATCTGCAATGTGATGGATGCCCATCTGATCTCCTGTGACGCAGCAGCTTCCAGTGGATGCACTGACCTGCCCAGTTCCCTTCCCTGACCATTGGCCTTCCATTGTGGTGCACCTGTCTCCCTGAGACACACAGGACCACAGCGCTGCAGTGATAACCCCTCCCCTAGAGGATGAAGCCTGGATCCCTTCAGGTACTTCCACCTCTTAACCCTCTGCTTCAAGACTTGGGCACCTTTTGCTAACCACTATGCTGTTTGAGGACCTGACTACTAAACTGTGTAGCCCCCCTCCAGACTTAACCCTGTAGATGGACTGAATTTGATGTGCTCCCCAATGGATGAGTTTTCAAGCTCCACAAATGAATGGGAAGTAGTTTCCCAACAGCCACTATCATGTTGGCCGCTTTGCCATTGACATGCCGCCCAGTATATCACACAACTTCAAACTGATGCTGCAGACTCAAGATGGCAGCTCCCAATAACATACCCTTCCACGCCCCGAGCCTAGGTCCTTCCTATTCTTACAAACCCCATTAAATCCTGCCCCTGGTATCACCTATTATCGCCCATGTTGAATGTCATAGGAGATTGTTCAGGTGTTTTCCTGTGAATGCTGTATCATGTGTAAAATATTAATTTCTCCTTCATACTGCTAGTGCTATTAAACACCCTGATGACATCGAGGCTAGATTCAACATGCACCTTGCAAGTGTTTTTGCAGGAATTGGTTTTGGAAACGCTGGTGTCCACCTCTGGTAAGCAATGCAATACATGTGTGATATGAATGCCAATCTTCCACAGATAACACACCTTTACAGAGCTTAATATTTTAGTGTTTTATGGACTGATTTGCCTTTTCCTTTGTTTGCTGTGTATTAGTTAAAAGCAGTTGGTTAGTTCAGTTGGCTGGACATCTGGTTTGTGATGCAGAGGGATAGCAATAGTATGGGGTCAGTTCCCAACCCCAGCTGCTAAGTTCCCACCTTCTCAATCTCTCCCCTCACTTGAGGCATGGTGACCCTCAGGTTAAACCATGACCAGTTGTCTCTGTCTCTCTCTATCTCTCTGTCCCTCTCTCTCTGTCTCTCTCTGTCTCTCTCTGTTGCTCTCTGTCTCTCTCTCTCTGTCTCTGTCTCTCTGTCCTTCCCTCTCTCTCTCTCTCTCCCTCCCTAATGAGAGAGCAGCCTTATGGTCTGGTAAGACTATGGTGACTTTACCCTATTTTACTACTTATCTTTGAAGTCTGCAGATCCAGCAACATCTGTGCCAAGAGGTAACATTACTGCAGAGTGCCTCCTCTATATAAACGTGCCAATAATTATTGGCTGATATCAATCAAACAGCATTATAAAGGGATCTCCTAAAGTATGTGTGACTATGATACTGCTACCTGCAGTGGGACCTTCTTTAAGTCTTGAGTACATGTTTTATTATCCTTTAAAAGATAAGAGAATAACTAAAGTAAACATTACTCTCTTCGAAGCCGAGACAGGATAAATTATAATGGAGAATGAAAAAATGTCAGAGATATTGGAACAAATGTCCTGTATCTGCCTTCATTGTAGAAAAATATATTGCAAATGCTGAGTTAAACTAGGGTTTAAACAGAATGGGGAAATTAAGGTCATTAATATCTGCAGAAACCTGACATTCTGACTATTTCCCAGGTCCTAGCAGACTGAAACCTTGGGCTGTAAAAGAGATTGCTGTCACCTTCGTTGTACAATCGCTGGGATTTTCCAAACTGGCCCAGCTTTGATAGTGGACCCATCAGTTTCAAAATTGGAAAATGTAACACCACTTTTAAAAAAAGGAGAGAGAAAGTGAGGCATTGAAGGCCTCACCTCAGATTGATTGTTGTGAGAATGCTGGTGTCGGTTATCAAGGGAACTTTAACAATTCAGGCACATTACAGAAGTCACAAGGAAGGGGAATGCCAGTGGAATGATAACCCTGCAGCTAGCCAGCCCTCTGCTGATTGAATGCCAATGTGCAGCACACATTGCCTTCTGGACAGGAGGGGCAAACATTCCGAATTGGACCAAAGAGAAGCAGGAGGGTGGCAGGATCTTTACTCTGCACCTTGCAAACCCAGAGATATGGCTCAGTCCTGCTCCTGAACCTGGGCAGAGACGGGTCATCAAATTCCACCTACCTTACTATCTAACTGCTTCGCAAACCCGGACACACTGTCTATTGAAGCCCTTTGTCTCTCGTTTCAAAACCTGTCAACTTGACAAACAGTGTATGCCCTTAAAAAAACATCCATACTGTCTCTGAAGTAACTCAGGGACTTTTTAAATCTCACTAATTTTAATCTATAATTGTGGATTCAGTTAGTTTTAACATGAGATTTTTAAAATTATGTTGAATTTTCAGATCTCTTGAGTTACACAAGAGAAAATACAGTAACTCAAAACTGTACTGAAAACAACAAATTTTAGATTAGATTCCCTACTGTATGGAAACAGGCCCTTCAGCCCAACAAGTCCACACCGACCCTCCGAAGAGTACCCCACCCAGGCCCAATACCCTACTCTATATTTACCCCTGACTAATGTACCTAATATTATGGGCAATTTAGCATGGCCAGTTCATCTGACCTGCGGGAGGAAAGCTACACAGACACAGGGAGAATGTGCAA
Organism: Chiloscyllium plagiosum; assembly: GCF_004010195.1. Taxonomy (NCBI): domain Eukaryota; kingdom Metazoa; phylum Chordata; class Chondrichthyes; order Orectolobiformes; family Hemiscylliidae; genus Chiloscyllium; species Chiloscyllium plagiosum. Next base: position 2,874 of record NW_025203110.1, read on the forward strand.
ACTCCACACAGCTAGTCACCCGAGGTGGGAATCAAACTGGGTCCCTGGTGCTGTGAGGCAGCAGTGCTAACCACTGAGTGACCGTGTCACCCTTTTTTTTTCTTCAATTAAGCCTGATGTGACTTGAACATGCAACCTTCTGATCTGGAGTCAGACACGCTACCGTTGCACCACAAGCCCATACTCTTTGCTGGAGATCACAGTGGGTCAGACAGCATCCAGGGAGAGAGAGCAAGCTAACATTTTGAGTCTAAATGACTCTTCATCAGGGCTTAAAGTGTGGAGGGGGCAGCATTTATGCTATAGTTCAGGGGGGTGGTGGGGACGTATTGGGTGCTCGTGGTGAAAAGATGTGAGTAGCTTACATTAGGTGATCAGACTCAAACTGTACATTTTGTGTACTCTCAGTCATGGAATGTCGTATCCAATAGCAGGAATGGTGAAAAACTTTACAGCAAAGGACTACAACGTGGATCACCCTTTGGTGGTATGTATTTGCAGTGAATGTACATCCGGCCGACACAGACATAGATCATGCAGGGAATATGATAAAGATGTATTACAAAGCAGTGACTTATTGTTGAGTAGGGTGATGTGACAAAGTTATAAAGGGTGGTATACTGAACATGGGCTGGATGCCTAACTTGTAATGTGTCACATTAGAAACTTGGAGCAGTAGTAGGCCATTCAGCCCTTTGAGCCTGCCTCATCATCCCTGACCCTCTATCACAGCATATTCCTGCTTCTCTCCATACCTCATGGTGCCTTTGAAATGTAAAAGATTGTTGTATTCTCGTATATATTATTCATCTGACTCATGAGTAACTTTCTCACTTAAGAGTGATGAGCAAAGACATGTTGCTGAGATTAACACAGTGTGCAGTACATTTCTATGACTCTATGACTTAAATACAACAGAAAGCATGGTTAGTAAGTTTGTGGATGGCATCAAAATTGATGGTAATGTGGACAGTGAGGAAGATTATCTAAGATTACTAAGGGATCTTGATCAATTGGGTCAATGGACTGAGGAATGGCAGATGGAATTTAATTTGGATAAATGAGAGGTGTTGCATTTTGGTAAAAGAAACATGGGCAAGAGTTCAACAGTTAAAACTAGGGCCTTGGGTAGTGTTGTAGAACAGAGAGACCTAGGGGTTCAGGTACATAATGTTTTGAAGTTTGCATCACAGGTAGACAGGGTGGTTAAGAAGGCGTTTAGCAAGCTTGCCTTTATTGCTCAGTCCTTTGAGCATAGGAGTTAGGAAGTCATATTAAAGTTGTACAGGACGTTGGTGAGGCCTCTTCTGGAATATAGTGTTCAGTTCCGGTCACCCAGTTATAGTAAGGATATCATTAAGCTGGAGAGGGTTCAGAAAAGATTTACCAGGATGTTGCTAGGAATGGAGGGTTTGAGTTTTGGGGAGAGGCTGGATAGGATGGGACCTTTTTCCTGGGGTGTAGAAGGTTGAGGAGTGATGCTGCAGAGGTTTATAAAATCCTGAGGGGCATGGATAGGTCAATGGCAGGTGTCTTTTTCCTTCGAGTGAGGGCTTTCAAGACTAAACGGCATATTTTTAAGGTGAGAGGAGGAAGATTTAAAAAAGACATGAGGGTCAATTCCTTTACACTGAGAGTAGTTCATGTGTGGATGAACTTCCAGAGGAAGAGGTGGATGCAGGTACAGTTACAGTGTTTAAAAGACATTCGGATAAGTACATGAATAGGAAAGGTTTGGAGGGACATGGGCCAGGAGCAGGCAGGTGGGACTAGTTTAGTTTGGGATTATGTTTGGCACGGACTGGTTGGACTGAAGGGTCTGTTTTCGTGCTGTATGACTCTATAACACTGTATTTTGCATTCTGTTCTGTTACGCTGATGCACTTCTATGGTTTGGTCTGCCTGTAGAACACACAAGACAACGCTTTCACTGTATCTCGTTGCATATGACAAGAAGAAATCAAACTCAAACTCAAACTCGTGACTCTTTATCAGTCACCTAGTTTATTCTTTAAATGCAGCAGTTCGGTCACCCTGTTCCAAACTCTGATAGGTTGTAAACCGTGTCAAAAATTTGACAGATCTCAAGTAACTCACCTGGTCTTATAAAGTAGCTCCAATTACAATAAAGAATTTTGTTATAATGAGTCTCACAGGGTGATCACTTCTGTAATGTCAGAGAGCGTTAACATGTAAAACCTCTGTTATCAGCTCAAAGACTGATGATCACTTTTAGCATTCCTCAGTCAAAAAGGGTGAGTCTTTGTGCCATCCCTCACAGAGGGTGTGCTGGGGAATGTGATGGGACGGTTGCACCTTCTACCCCATCCTAATGTAAATCAGTAGCAGTTATGCCCGTGGATGTCCACTACTGGTATTGACCCAGTGAAGGGTGAGATACCCGGCGGGCAACACAACAGGATGACTCCAGAATTGGGGTGAGTTTGGGTTGAAATTTGGTGGTGTTCCTGAGGTGGAATATTGTGAATGTGGAAATAAGGTAGAAAATTCAGTTTAAGGTCAAACCAAATGCCAAGAGCTAATTCCAGTAGACTAAATTCGAGTGAGCAACTCATAGAATCCCTACAGTGTGGAAGGAGGCCATTTGGCCTTTGAGGTCTGCAGCGACCCTCCAAAGAGCATCCCAGCCAGGCCTGCTCCCCATGCCATGGCCAATTCACCTAACCTGCTCATCTTTGGACTGCGGGAGGAAACCCACGCAGACACAGAGAGAATGTGTAAACTCTAAACAGACAATCACCTGAAGGTGCAATCAAACCTGGTCCCTGGCCCTGTGAGGCAGCAGTGCTAACCACTGAGCCACTGGAGAAGTTAATGGGGTGACTTGCAGGGAGATGTTTGTGAAGGTTTTGTACAGCAACCCTATGACTGATTTAGGATATCTAGTCAGCATGGACAAGTTGGACCGAAGGGTCTGTATCCATGCTGTACAGCTTTATGACTCTATGACTGTCTCCACTGAATCTGCCAAACCTGTTGAGTTTTTCCAGCAATTTCTGTTTTTGTTTCAGATAAATCTTATTTGGATTGAACCCGTTAAATATTAAATCTGCCCATTGCTATCAAAGAATAAACTAAACCTTGTTATGTAAGTTAAGTGCCTGCTCTTGTTAGGATTCTACTGTGGTCTATCCTCAGACAAGCCCTTGCACTAAGAGTAGAGGAGATTTAGCTGGGGTTGCTGTAGCACCCCATTCATGATACTTTGGATAAGTGTCTGTTACAGTTCTGTACATTTCCCTTTGGCAGCGTGAATGTTGGTTTTGTTACAGGCAATGTGACTTTACTAACTTTACTTTGAAAGAGCAGAAAGGAGGATTGATGGTAGCAACCGACCTCAGCTAGTGGTTGGTAATGTGACCATTGGGATTGGGTGGAGAGAGGAGACAGAGTCGTACAAGGGATTTACTTTCACAGAATCACAGCTAAAGGGGATCTTGGTGAAATCATGGATATGAGGATTTGGAAGGAAGTTGATTTTAGGCATTTCCTTACTTTCCACGTGTTTTGTTGGCAATTTCTTCTCCTGCAACATAAGCTTTGTCCTCTCTTTGCAGCCCCATGGCCTTTCGGTGGTTTTGACTTCACCTGCAGTCTTCACTTTCACAGGCTCTGTGTGTCCCGAACGACACTTGGAAGCAGCGGGGATACTAGGTGGGACAGTACAATTCTGGCTGATCACTTTGACACTACAGTAGTGCCTCGACTTATGAACTTAATCCATTCCGGGACCCAGTTCACGAACCGAAAAGTTTGCGAACTGAATCAATTTTTCCCATTGTTCGGATAGCGTAAGAATGCTTGGATGTAGCAACGAACGCTGTTCGCAGTGCACGTGCCAAAGACGAACTGAATGAGATCACGGGGGGCCCAAGAGCTTTTGCGTTCAACAAGTGTGTAACAAAGCAGAACAATGAAACCACGTGGTCGCACACGGGCTTTTTGTGTTCGTACCTTCGTTCATACCTTGAATTTCGTACGTACGTTGAAGCAAAATTTTACGTACCATCCTGTTTGTAAACCGATTTGTTCGGGAACGGGGTCGTTCGTATGTCGAGGTGCTACTGTATTAGAATTGAGCATTTGAAAGTGAATTTGTAAAATCTGTAAAAAGTACCTTTTCTTCAGTTCATTTCTGGTAATGTCCTTACAAAAACATTTTTACAAAATTCAGATTGATAAGGTTAACAGCTAATCTCATTGACTAACTGAATAAAATACAATGTATTTAGTCTGCACAGATTTTTCAGATCAGATTATCCATTAGATATAAATTCCATGTGTACAACATTGTTTACAGATTCTCTTTCTGGTACGTGTGAATCAATAAAATGTTACAGTTAGTAAAGAAACATTAGTGAATATTACTAAAATTAATATTAAGATATAGTTAGTTATTGTTCTTCTGGTTCATTAGCAGACTGCAATTAATAAACTTGATCCAAACTAAATATCAAAGAGCTTTGTGTATAAAATGTATCGTAATCGCAAGACAGTTCCTGGCTGGCGAGAAATTCAGCTTCTCTGATTTCCACAAAGAATTTCTTTGTAAGGCCATAATCAACACAAGCTTTGTTGAAATAGTTAGTAATTGCATTCATTTTGCTTTTTTCCAGTGATTTGATTGTCACATTTCCTGGAATCGGATGTAGAGGAGAGTAAAATGATGTTGTAATTTACTGAGTATACAGTGTGACCTCCTTTCCAGCTGATACTACAAACTGAGCACTTTGTTTCCTACAGGGACTGACGTGCGGACTGTGAAACGTGAAGATGCAGGATTAGTTCTGGCTGATACTCTTCGCAAATTCCTCTTTGAGTTGAAGGTTGAAGATGGCCTAACTGCAGTTGGTTACAGCAAAGAAGATATTCCAGATCTGGTCAAAGGAACTCTGCCTCAGGTGTGTAGTAGTCTAAAGCACTGCTTCAGCAAGGAGAGATTAGTTTTGATTTTTACAAATTTAGGCACAATGGCTCCGTGGTTTGCACTGCTGCCTCACGGCGCTAGGGACCTGGGTTCAATCTCACCCTCGGGCAACTGTCTGTGTGGAGTTTGCACATTCTCCCTGTGTCTGCGTGGGTTTCCTCCAGGTGCTCTGGTTTCCTCCCACAGTCGAAAGATGTGCAGGTTAGATAGATTGGCCATGCTAAATTGCCCATAGTGTTCAGGGATGTGCAGGCTAGGTAGGTTAGCCATGCAAAACGCAGTGTTACAGGGATAGGGATAGGGGTGGGTTTGGGTGGGATGCTCTTTGGTGGGTTGGTGAATGCCCGATGGGCCGAATGGGCAAAAGTGAGTACTGCAGATGCTGGAAATCAGAGTCTA
>NW_025203111.1:0-4113 GCF_004010195.1 Chiloscyllium plagiosum
CCCGCTGCCAGAGCATTAGCCTGGTCTGGATTAATAATCCAGGGACATTTCCACAGCACCATCTCCACATGGGGATCTATCGGAAACCACACTGAACGGGTTACTTCTGTGCTGCTTGACACCTCTGTCAAAAAGAACTCCCACCAATTTGGCTGTTTTGATGGGACTGAGGGGGTAGTAATTGGTCAGTTTGTAATATTTCCCTTCTTAGTGGACAGGACACAGCTGAATAATTTTCCACATTGTCAGGGAGATGTCAGAGTTGGAGCTGGAATGAAACAGCTTCCCCAGGGACACGGCTTGTTGTGCAGCACAAGTCTGCAGTCCCATTGCAGGGATGGGGTCAGGACCCATTGTCTGTGTCGTATCTACTGTGTTCAACTGTTTGTTCATGTCACGGGCAGCGAATCAAATTGGCTGAGGACTGCCATCTGTGATTTTGTTGGCATCATGATGAGGGTGAGGTGTATCATCGACTCAACACTTCTGGCAGAGGATGGTGCGGATAAACCATCCTTCTCTTTTACACTGATGTGCAGGTCTGTTCCATTATTTATGATGGGGAATGTTTGTGGAACCCTCTCCTCCAGTCATTTGTTTAATTGTCCATCACCACTTATGACTGAATGTGGCAGAACTGCTGGGCTTCGTTCAGATCTGTTGGTCAAGTCCCGTAGCTTTAATGAGTTAACATCAGGTTAAGGTTCATGTGATTCTGACTCTGCCATGTTCACCCACACTCGTCACCGAACCATAGATGGTGTTGATGGTAATGACAGACTGAGGTGTCATCCTGGCAAAAGGTTACAGGTTGTGGTTGAATGCTGTTCTGCCTCTCCAGCTGCTGTGGTCTACAGCACTACATAAATACGCAGTTTCGAGCTGCAATATCTGCAATGCAATTCTGCTGTCTGTTCCCCAATTCTCACTGAGGCCAATTCACCCATCAGCCCTGCACTCAGTGATCTAACCTGGTTTATTTTGTGGAAATACTTCCATTTTCAAATTCTCATCCTGCTGAGGATCTGTCTCCCCGGGTCTTGCTTCCAATCTGACATATTCCACAAAAACATTTAAATGATCTTAATTTAAATGTTTAATTCAAATGTTTAATTCAGCTGAATCTTTTTCCTTGAGAAATGTCATCTTCTGTGTTGAAAGTGAATGTGTTTCCTCTGTTTCTCTCCCTGACCATGATTAAGATCTCTGTAGACAATAGACCATAGGTGCAGGAGTAGGCCATTCTGCCCCTCGAGCCTGCACCACCATTCAATATGATCATGGTTGATCATCCTTAATCAGTCTCCTGTTCCTGCCTTATTTCCATAACCCTTGATTCCACTATCCCTAAGAACTCTATCCAACTCGTTCTTAAATGAATCTGGAGACTGGGCCGCCACTGCCCTCTGGGGCAGAGCATTTCACACAGCCACCACTCTCTGGGTGAAGAAGTTTCTCCTCATCTCTGTCCTAAATGGTCTACCCCATATTTTTAAGCTGTGTCCTGCCGCCAGAGAGTCCAATCCTTTAATAATCTTACATGTCTCAATCAGATCCCCTCTCAGTCTTCTAAAGTCAAGGGTATACAAGCCCAGTCGCTCCAGTCTTTCAGCGTAAGGTAGTCCCACCTTCCAAGATTTGACCTTGTGAACCTATGCTGTACTCCCTCAATAGCCAGAATGTATTTCCTCAAATTTGGAGACCAGAACTGCACACAGTACTCCAGGTGTAGTCTCACCAGGGCCCTGTACAGCTGCAGAAGAACCTCTTTGCTTTTATACACAGTACCTCTTGTTATGAAGGCCAGCATGCTATTAGCCTTCTTCACTACCTGCTGTACCTGCATGCTTACCTTCATTGATTGGTGTACAAGAACACCCAGGTCTCTCTGTACTGCCCCTTTACCTAAGTTGATTCCATTTTGGTAGGTAATCTGCCTTCCTGTTCTTGCTGCCAAAGTGGATAACCATACATTTATCCAAATTAAACTGCATCTGCCATGCATCTGCCCACTCAACTAACCTGCTCAGGTCACCCTGTAATCTCCTAACATCCTCCTCACATTTCACCCTGCCACCCAGCTTAGTATCATCAGCAAATTTGCTAATGTTATTACTAATACTATCTTCTATATCATTAATATATATTGTAAAAAGCTGCGGTCCCAGCACTGATCCCTGCGATACCCACTGGTCACTGCCTGCCATTCCAAAACAGAGCTGTTTATCACTACTCTTTGTTTCCTGTCAGCCAACCAACTTTCAGTCCAAGTTAGTACTTTGCCCCCAATACCATACACCCTAATTTTTCTCACTAACCTCCTATGTGGGAGTTCATCAAAAGCTTTCTGAAAGTCCAGGTACACTACATCTACTGGATCTCCCATGTCCATCTTCAGAGTTACATCCTCAAAAAAATCCAGAAGATTAGTCAAGCATGATGTCTCCTTCATAAATCTATGCTAACTCCTACCTATCCTGTTACTACTATCCAGATGTGTCGTAATTTCATCCTTTATAATCGACTCCAGCATCTTATAATTTCCTGCTTTCTCTCTCCCACCTTTCTTAAAATGTGGTCCAACATTAGTCACCCTTCAAACCGCAGAAACTGATCCCTAATCTATCGAACTCTGGAAAACAATTACCAACGCATCCACGATTTCCCGAGCCACCTCCTTCAGTACCGGGGTTCTAGACCATCAGGCCCCGGGGACTTATCAACCTTCAGACCTAACAGTGTCTCCAACACCAATTCCTGGCAAATATAAATGCCCTTCAGTTCAAGTCCTTCCGCCACTGTTACCTCAGGGATTGTTTGTGTCTTGCCCAGTGAACACAGATCCAAAGTACCAATTCAATTATTCTGCCATTTCTTTGTTCCCCGTAATGTATTCCCCTGTTTCTGTCTTCAATGGCCCAATTTTAGTCTTAACCATTTTGTTTTTTGCCTTTCACATACCTAAAAAGACTTTTACTATCCTCCTTTATATTTTTGGCCAGTTAACTTCGTAGCTCATTTTTTTTCTCCGCATATTTCCTTCTTAGTAATCCTGTGTTGTTCTTTAAAAGCTTCCGAGTCCTCCGTTTTCCCACTTATCTTTGCTGTGTTATACTTTTTCTGTTTTAACTTTATATATTTCTTAACTTCCCTCGTCAGCCACGGCCATCCATGACTCCTCCTAGGATCTTTCTTCCTTTTTGGAATGAACTGATCCAACATCTTCTGCATTATACACTGAAGTATCTGCCATTTTTCTTCCACTGTCATCCCTGCCAAGGTATTGCACCATTGAACTTTGGTCAGCTCCTCCCTCATAGCTCCATAGTTCCCTTTATTCAACAGAAATATTCTCACTTCCGATTGTACTCTCTCCCTCTCAAATTGCAGATTGAAACTTATTGGATGATGGTCACTACCTCCCAATGGTTCCTTCACTTCGAGGTCCCTGATCAATTCTGGTTCGTTGCATAACACCAGATCAGGAATTGCCTTCTCCTTGGTCGGCTCCAGCACCAGCTGTTCTAAGGATCCATCTCTGAGGCACTCCACCAAGTCTCTTTCTTGGCGTCCAGTACAATCCTGATTCTCCCAGTCTACCTGAATGTTGAAATCCCCAATAACAACTGTAGTGATATCTTTGTGACAGATCAATTTCAGCTCCTGATTTCACTTATATCCGACATCAAGGCTACTGTTTGGGGGCCTGTAGATAACTCCCAAGAGGGTCTTATTACACTTAGAATTTCTCAGCTCTATCCACACTGACTCTACATCCCCTGACTCTAGGTTCCAGCCGCACAAGGGACTGAATATCACCTCTTACCAACAGGGCCACCCCACCCCCTCTGCCCGTCAGTCTTTCCTTACGTTAGCACGTGTAGCCTTGAATATTCATTTCGTAAGCACTGTCCACTTGAAGCCACGTCTCAGTTATCACTAGAATATGGTATCTGCCAATTTTCAAAAGAGCCTCAAGCTCAACCATCTTATTTATCATACTTCGTTCATTCATATTTAAAGTATTTTTTTTAATTTGTTACTGCCCTCACTCTTCTCATCAACTCCTATTTCACGCAACCTTACAGTATGATCCCTTTTTGCGTTTTCTGC
>NW_025203111.1:4210-8221 GCF_004010195.1 Chiloscyllium plagiosum
CCCCGTGATCCAAGAATTTAAATCCTTGCTTCCTGCACCAGTTCCCAGCCACACGTTCAAGTCCATTATCTCCCTGTTTCTGGCCTCATCAGACTGAGGAACTGGAAACAATTCGGAGATAACCACGCTGGACATCCTGCTTTTCAGCCTTCTTCCTAGTTCTCCGAAGTCCCGCTGTAGTATGTTCCTCCTCTTCTTCCCAACATCATTTGTGCCAACATGTACCACCACCTTTGGCTCTTCACCTTAGTCCTTGAGGATTTCCTGCACTCTGTCTGTGATGTCTTTAACCCTGGCACCAGGAAGGCAACACACCATCCGTAAGTCCCGCCTGCTGCCACAAAACCCCGTCAGTTCCTCTCACTGTGGAGTCCCCTATGACCACGGCTCTGTGCGATGTCCGACTCTACCGCTCTGTTTCATCGCCAACTTTTGATTGACAGACCTGGCCGCCTGGCGGACTGACAGTGTCATCTGTCTCGACTGTTTCCAAACGATTCAACTTGTTCCTGACAGGTACTTCCCCCGGAGTCTCTTGCACCTGTCTCCTCTCTGCCTTCCACATTGTCTGCTCTCTTTTGCTCTCTTCTGGTATGGTCGGTGTAATAACCTCACTGAAGGTCTTGCCCAGCAAGATATCGTTCTCTCAGATGAGCCTAAGGTCCTCGAGTTCTTTCATCAGCGCTGCAACATGCTCGGTCAGTAGCTGAACGTGCACACACTTTCCACACTTATACGAGCCAGACACACCAGAGTCGTTGACCTCCCACATCAAGAACTTAGCGCACTGAACCAGCTGGGCAGTCATGTCTTCATCCTCTTCAACAGTGGCATAATCACTTCACTCAACCTCCTTGTCAAAGACTTCTGACCAAAACCTCACTCTTCACTCTGTAGTGTCAGTGATGCAAGCCTTATGTAGTTTCAGAGCAGAACTTTTCTTTCCAATAATATGACAGACACTAACTTTGGAAAGAACCCAGCAGGCCAATATCTTGAATTCCCGGAAGAAAGGGGATTAACTAAAATAAGTTGGGATACGAGAAGCAAGAATTTATAACACACATCCTGATAACAATGAGACTAGAGTTGGGAATATCAGAAAAGGGGGAAAGCTGAGAGAAAGGGAAGGTATCACTTCAGATGAGGATCAAATAATGTTTTAATGCATTATAAATTTTGTACATCATGTGCATCGTTTTTCGTTAACTGTATCTCCGTTGCTCATTCAGAATGTGTTGTACACATATGAACAATGTTATTTATCTGAACACACACTGATTAAGCAGTGTATATAAAATCATTTTTCCTCCATTTCAAACTGTCCTGTTGTCGTGCTAGCAGGACATATGAACACCAACTGGCCATCAAAAGACATGACCCACTATCACAAAGAAGGACACCACACTGACTGTGACAACACACACTTCCTAGGACAAAGCCACGCACGGAACTTCTGAAAGGCATGACATTCTAGCCAGACGTACATCAATAAACATATCAATTTAGGTCCTATCAACCTTCCCTTGAAAAAAACTGGAAATAAAATCATGCGCCTTAAGAAACCAAGACCTATAAATAGAGAAGTGGGACATACCAACAGTGCGTCACCAGAGACTCTCCCTGATGATGTTACCTAGTCATGGTGACGAAACATCTGAAAACAGACCTTCAAACTCAGCGAGCTCACTTACATACTTATAAATGGCTATCTTTCTCTTAATAGGGGAATTTGGGACTTCTCTGTCATTCATCCTTTAACAGATTATGAGGCGAGGTGAGCTTTTCTGGGTGTGTGGTCTTAATTAACAGAGGGCTTAGACATCGACATCATAATGGTTTGAGGCATTATCGTATGGGATTTGAACAGATTTGGGATACAAAATGTCCCAGCAAATTCCATCACTTGGCAGTTAGTGACATAGATCTTCAATAAAACAGGTGACAAAATTCATTTAATTTTGTGTCCTTGTGGTTGGTTAAATCAAAAGAAATGGCTTTTAACATTACTAAAGAGGTTCTGAGGTTTGAAGACGATTCACAAGTTTGCCGACAACGTTTAGAAAGACATAGGAAGGGCATCCTTTTAGAATTAACATGTAGATTAGAATTGGGTTTCACCAGGGACAAAAGGAAAGCTATCACCATAATGGAGTTGGTCAAGCACTTTGGTGTATCAGAGAAACAGGAAACTGATGGAAAAAAACTTAAATTGCAAGTGGGGCAATTGGAGTTAGAAGGTAAAGAGAGAGACTGAAAGAGATAGGTAAGTAACAGGTAGTAATAAAACGATCATCTTTCTTGCCAATTCCTGTATTCGTAGAACCTTTCACGCGGCTTATGATTAATTGTGGAGCTCCCCTTTCTAAAGTAAAAGTGGAAACCAATATTTGCTGATCATAATGGATGTATCTACCAGATTTCCATTATGGGGTGTTAAGGCAAAAAGGGAGGTAGAGGAGATGTTGGTACCTTTACTCACTGTGAGCTACGCAGTGTGATTCAGACAGACCAAGGGTCTCATTTTACCGCTCAGCTGTTTATGAACGTCATGGATAGCTTCGGCACGCAGCAGTTTAAATCAAGTGCATCCCATCCCGAATCCCAGGAGGCCTTGTAAAGTTGGCATCAGAAGCTGAAGACAATATTAACAGCGTAGTGTCAGATTTACCCGAATGATTGGAATAAAGGCGTCTCATTATATTGTTTGCCATTGGAGATGCCCCAAATAAATCTGCTCACTTTACATCGTTTGAGTTAATATGAAGTGAGAGGTCCTTTGAAATTAATTAAATTTAAATTGACAGGACCGAAGTCGCAGATCTCACTTGGATGATGTATCTGAGGTGAGGGAGAAATTAGATGGAGTAGGTGAGTTAGCTAAACAACACCTGAAGAGGGCACAGCATGGAATGAAGCAGGTGACAGATAAAAACGCTGAAACGTTGACGATTCCCCGTGGGGATGACATATTTGTATTGCCAGCAGTGGTAGGAAATCCCTTCAAAGCCAGGTTTAGTGGCCCCTTTCAAATTAAAAAAATGTTGAGTCAGTTAAACTATCTGGTAAAGGTACCGGATATGACAAAAAATGCTAGAAACTGTCATGTGAATGAATAATGCTCCAGAAACATTGACGACTCCGGAACAGAGCTGTGGCCAGCTGAATAAATTGTGCAGTTTAACTGTATGATGTAGTGATCTTTAGCAAGTGAGTGAAAGCTCACGTGTTACATTTGGCAGAGCATGTTGAATGATTGCAAGAAGCAAACTTGGTAATAAACTTAAAGAAAACAGAATTCGCTAAGGCAGAGGTGATGTTCTTGGGACATTACATTGGACATGGAAGGTTGACTCCACGGAACACAAAGACGAACGGCTTTGAGGAATTTCCACGACCATCCTCGAAGAAAGAGATGCTTCGATTTTTGGAACTGAGTGGATTCTATCGGAAGTTTGTTGCAAACTTCAACAGCGTATTGGCACCCCTGATGGATTTATTAAAGAAGATCACAGAATTGTGGTGGACAGAACAATGCCAGGAGGCATTAGAGAATTTTAAAGCTGGATTAATCATCGCACCAGTTTTAGATGCACCAAATATTTTGAAAAATTTGAAACTTGTATTTGATGCTAGGGGTGTAGGTGTCGGAGAAGTATTGATACAGCAAGATGATGTTGGCATTGAATGGCCAATTAGCGACTTGTCGGAAAAAACAATATCCACCAGAAGAAAAATACAAAATCTCCCTTATTGTAAAAGAATGATTAAGTTTTGCACAGGACTGACAATATTTTGATGTTTGGATTAGTGGTGCTGGAAGAGCACAGCAATTCAGGCAGTCCGAGGATTTTGCCTGTCCACGGATGCTGCCTGAATTGCTGTGCTCTTCCAGCACCACTAATCCAGAATCTGGTTGCCAGCATCTGCAGTCATTGTTTTTACCTCAATATTTTGATGTTTATATGACAAACAAAATGTCAGAGATGGTTGTGGGCAACGACAACCCTC
>NW_025203112.1:0-4212 GCF_004010195.1 Chiloscyllium plagiosum
TGCGGTGGCAATTCCATTCTGGAGTATTAAGACAAAAAGGATGGCGGAGGTTTTGGTAGCTTTCTTTACCCGGTATGGGCTGCCTAGACAGATTCTGTTGCTGAGCTGTTTTAGGATGTCATTGATAGCATACAACACTTTACATCAAGTCCGTACCATCCAAAATCCCAGGGAGCCTTGGAAATGTGGCATTGACCCTGAAGGCAATATAAGTCAGGATACCCTGAATGATTGGGATAAAGGTATCAAACTTTATGATTGCCATGAGAGCTGCCCCAAATTAATCTACTCAGTTTACTCCCTTTGAATTAATATTTGGGCAGGAAGTGAGAGGGCCATTGAAACTAAAATTCTGATATGATCGAAGTCAGAGATCTCATATTTGGATAATGTAGCAGTGGTGATGGAACAATTAAATCAGGAAGGTGAGTTAACTAAACAGCAAATGAGTAGGGCACAGTGTAGAATGAAGCAGTTGGCAGATAGAAACTATAAAATTCAGACGTTTTCCCATGGAGATGATGTATTAGTATTGTTACCAGTAGTAGTAGATACGTTCAAAGGCAGGTTTAGTGATCCCTACCAAATTGAGAAAAAGTTGAATCAGGCAAACTATCTGATAAAGATGCTAGACAGAACAGAGGCTGTAGCGGGCATACCACGTGAATATGTTGAAACCTTACTATAGTAGAGACAGGGAATTGGAGAAACAGCTGTTATTTATTGCCCTGCCGAGTGAGGAATCAAATTCAGATGTGATGGAGTTTTATGTGCCTCAAAGTTAAATAAGAAGAAGTCCTTATAGAATGGAGTGGGAGAATTAGCTATCTGTCTCAGGAGCAAAGAACACAGTTGCAAAGTTTGTTGCAGCAGTATGCGGACATATGCAGGAATAAAATGGGAGGACTAATGCCATTGTGCATGACGTAGAAGTAGGGAATGCTGTTCCATTAAAACAATACCTTAACTCGCTTAATCCTTTCAAAGCCCAACTGGTCCAGAAGGGATTGAATGGGATGCTCAATGAAGACATCATCGAACCAAGGCAGAGTGGCGTGGAGTTCGCTGATCCTGTTGGTTCCCATAGCTGATAGAAACTAACAATTTTCGTTGGACTATTGGAAGGTCAACGTCTTAACAAAATCGCTCTCATAGCCAGTACTAAGGTTGGAGGACAGTGTAGAGAAAGTTGGATAAGCCAGTTACATCACAAAGTTGGTTTACTGCATTGTTACAAACAGGTACCTTTAAAAGAGAAAGCGAAAGATGTTTCTGCATTTGTAAACCCAAATGGACTGGATCAATTCAACGTAATGCCCTATGGAATGAAGAGCACACCAGCCACATTTCAAAGACTCATGAACATACTTGTGGCCAGATTAAGAAACAGTGTAGTTTAAACTGATGATGTGGTGATTTTTGGCCATTCAGGGAAAGATCACACGGGGAAAAACTCATCGAGTGATTCCTAAAAACAAAACTGGAAATAAACTTAAAGAAAACATAATTTATGACATTCTTGGGACATAACATCGACCATGGAAGGATGATGCCAAAGAACGCTCCGACGAAAGCAATTGAGGAATTTTCTTGAGCATGGAGATATAGGTGCTTCGACTTTTGGGACTGAGCAGATTCGAAGGGAAGATTGTTCCAAATTTCAGCAGCATGGGGGCACTACTGACAGATTTGCTAAAGAAGAACATGGAATTTCGTTGGACAGAATAGTGCCGGGAGGCATTGGAAAATTTACAAGGTATATTAACCACTACATCAGTTTAATACCATTATATTTGCAGACATATGTGTGCTCAAAATTGCACACACTGCAGGCAGTCATTGCATAAAATGTTTTGCTAATCCACTTTGGAAATAGATTAAATTACTTATACTGTAGAAAACTCCCTTCAGCCCATCGAGTCCACACCGACATGCAGACCCCCCCCGTGACCAATTCATCTACATTGACCCCTTCACCTAACACTACAGGCAATTTAGCAAGGCCAAATCACCTAACGTCCACACTTTTGGATTGTGGGAGGAAACGCACGCAGAGAATGTGCAAACTCCACTCATATTCGCTTGAGGCGGGAATTGAACGTGGATCGGTAGCACTGTGTAACAGCAGGGATAACCACTGTGCTATTGTGCCGCCCAGTCTAGCCCGTTTAACTCAAGATTGGGACACAGGTAGAGTCTGACCTTCCATCTTCAATACATTGTCTGAGCTGAGATGTCGCCTTTTGTTGTAGAACCTTAAGTTATCTTAAGAAGGTGACTTATATGAAGTTCTGGGATTTACATATTAATTAACTGAAAACTGCATCCCATTCTAAAAGATGAAAGACTTAAAAATCCAGGTTTGTTCATTATACTATTTCAGTTGCATGACACTCTAATATTTTTTCTAAAGTTTGTGTCTTATGATCTTACACTCCACAAACACCTGATGAAGTAGCAGCGCTTTCAAAGCTAGTGCTTCCAAATATACCTGTTGGAATATAACCTGGTGTTGTATGATCTTTACGTTAGAAACTTCAGATAATGGTCTTTTTCAAATAGAATAAGACAATTTCTCTCATCCTTCCTTTATCCTCAATTCCAGATATCATTCTAATTATTGATAATGTTATTGATATTCTTCGACAAAGTAATGCATTGCGTGCGTGTGTGTGTGTATGGATTGGTGTGGTTATGTTAGTATGCATGTGTATCTGTGTCTGTGTCTTTGGTGTGTACCCGTGTATGTATGTGTTGTGTACGATCCTGTGCAAGTGGAGTGAAATGAAAGAACGAGATGCAATTACATTCCCATATGATTGAGAAAATGTACAAAGATTCCATGCTGATTTCAATGAACAAACAAAATTACAGCACAAGAACCGGCCCTTCGGCTCACCAAGCCTGTGCCAATCCAGATCCTCTACCTAAACCTGGCACAGATTTTCTAAAGGTCTGTATCAACTTTGCTCTCTATCCATTTATATATCTGTCTAGGTATATCTTAAATGATGCTATCATGCCCGCCTCTACCATCAATGCTGACAACGTGTTCCAGACACCCATCACCCTCTGCACAAGTAACTTTTCCACGCATATCTCCCCTCGACGTTTCCCCACTTACTTTGAACTCGTGACCCCTAGTAATTGAGTCCCCCACTCTGGGGGGGGGGGGGGGGGAATCTTGCTCTCCATCCTGTCTCTATCTCTCATGATTTTGTAGAGCTCAATCAGGTTCTAATGAAAATAACGCTGATATACTCAAATTCTCTACATTACGAGCACCCACCAGACCTGGTGAACCTCTTCAGCACCCTCTCCAAAGCATCCACATCCTTTTTGTAATGTGGCAACCAGGTCTGTAGGCAGTATTCCAAATGTGGGGAACAAAAAGTCTTATACAAGTGTAACATGACCTGGCAACGCTTGTAGTAAATACCCCATTGAATGAAGGAAAGTATGCGATATGCCGTCTTGACCACACTGCTGAACTGCGTTTCCATCTTCAGGGAACAATGGACCTGAACACCCAGAAATCTTTGCGCATCAATTTATCCCAGCACTTTTCAATTTTCTGTATATTTCGCTCTTGAACTAGATCTTCCAAATTGCATCACCTCGCATTTGCCCGGATTGAACTCCAACTGCCATTTCTCTGCCCAACTCTACAATCCATCTATATTGTTCATTATTCTCTGACAGTCCCCTTCACTATCTGACAGTCCCCTTCACTACTCCACCAACCTTCGTGTCATCTGCAAACTTGCTAATCAGGCCATCTATACTATCGTCCAGATTACTTCTGTATTTCGAAAACAACAGTGGTCCCAGCACGGATCACTGTTGAGCACCACTGGTCACAGGACTCTATCTTCAGAAACTCCCTTCCACTACTCATCTCCATGAACTGTGGCCCAGCCACTTCTCTATCCATCAACTAGTACAGCCAGGACCCTATGCGACTTCACATTCTCCATCAACCTACCCTGGGGAACCCTATAAAATACCTTACTAAAGTCTATGTACATGGCATCTACAGGCCTTCCCTCAACAAGCAACTTTGCCACTTCCTCAAAGAGTTCCGTTAATTGGCAAGACATGACTTTACCTGCACAAAACTATGTTGCCTATCACTGACAAGCACATTTTCTTCCAACTGGGAATACATCCTATCCCTCAGTATTTTCACCGGTAGCTTCCTTGCCACTAACA
>NW_025203112.1:5257-8221 GCF_004010195.1 Chiloscyllium plagiosum
CTTCCCACGTATCAAATGTGGATTTACCTTCAAACAACTGCTCCCAATCTATATTCCCCAACTTCTGCTGAATTTTGTATAGTTGGCCTTCCCCCAATTTTGCACTCTTTCTTTAGGACCACTCTCGTCTTTGCCCTTGCGTATTCTAAAACGTATGGAATTGTAATCACTAGTCAGAAATAAATACCCAACTGAAACTTCAACCACATGGTCATGTTAATTTGCCAACAACAAGGCAAAATAGACCCTGAGTTGTACTATTTACATACCGCTCAAAAACCGCTCCTGGCTGCTCCTTACAAATTCTACTCCATCCAGTCCTCTAATATTAACTGAATCCCAGTCAATGTTGCGAAAACAAAATCGCCTATTACCAAAAAACACGATGTTGCCCCCACATCTTTCCATGATCTGTGTACATATTTGTACGAGTATCTCACGCTCACTGTTGGGAGGCCTGTAGTACAGCCCCAATATTGTTACTGCACTCTTCCTATTTCTGAGCTCTGCCCTTATTGCCTCACTGTTCGAGTCCTCCATAGTGCCCTCCTTCAGCACAGCTGTGGTATCCTCTTTGACCAGACATGCAACTCCTATAACCCTTTTACCTCCCTCTTTATCCCGCCTGAAGCATTGATATCCTGGGATATTTATTTGCCAATCATGCCTTTCCCTCAATCAAGTATCAGTAATAGCAAAAATATGAACTCCCAGGTATTAATCCATGCCCTGTTTTATGTGCACATACTACACTTCTTGCATTAAAACAAATGTACCTCAGACAACCTGTCCCTTTGTGCTCATCATCCAATCCCTGCCTACTCTTGCCCTTACTCACGCAGACTTCATTATCTATTTCCTTACAGGCTGCAGTTGCTATTTCCTTACTGTCGACTAACCTCCTCATTTGGTTCCCATCCCTCTACTACATTAGTTTAAACCCTCCGAAGCAGCATGAGCAAAAGTACCCCGAAGGACATTGGTTCCATTCTGGCCGAGGTGTCGACTGTCCAATTTGTAATTGTCGAACCTCCCAGATAACCAGTCCCAATGTCCCAATAATCAGAACCCGGAACTCCTGTGTATTCTTTCATTTCTACGCTGACTTGCACGTGGCATTGTTAGCAATCTTGAGATTACAACCTCTGAGGTCCTACTTTTTAACTTGGCGCCTACCTCCCTTAATTCTGTTTGTAGGAACTCATACTGATATTTTAAACCTGTATCATTGGTGCCTCCATGCACCATGAAAACTGGCTGTTCACCCTCTCCCTTCAGAATGTTCTGCAGTCAATCCGAGGCATCCTGTCCCTTGCAACTGGAGGGCAACATACCATTCAGGAGTCTAGGCTTCGACCAGAGAAATACTAATCTACTCACTTTCCCATTAAATCCCCAATGACTTAGCCTGTCCAGTATTTTATCCTGCCCTTCTGAACCACAGAACCAGCCATGGATTTTTTTTTAACCTGGCTAATGCTGCCTTCCCTGGTGAGCAATCTCTCCCAACAGTATCCAAAACAATTATACCTGCTTTGGAGGGTGGTGACCGCAGGGGACACCTGCAGTGACCTCCTGCTCTTTCTCTGCCTTTTGGTCGCCAATTCCCTTTCTTTTTCAGCAATCCTAATCTGTGATGCGATAAGTTCGCTGAATGTGCTACCTACAACTTCCTCTGCATTGTGAGTGTTCCAAGGTGTGTCCATCTGCAGAGTCATCATCCGGTCTAACAAGAGCTGCAAGTGGGCACGCGTCCTACACTTGAGCAGGGACATCAGCTGTGTCACTGAGCTCCCACATTGAGCAAATGGATCATAACATAAATGGCTCTAAGATCTCCTGCCACGTTTACTCGAAAGCTTAACTTGTTCGTAAATTAGATCAATAGAAAAGGAAGAGTTTTTCTTTAACCAATCACAGGATTTAAAAAAAGAAGAGAAGCACCTTATCAACACAGTACAGACTCCTTTTATTTTGATAAGAAAAGGAGTTCGAGGTAGGAGACATTACACGTGTAGTGTCTCTGGTTCAATCGCTGCCCAAATACATCCGTTCATTTGCCTTCCCAGCCAAAAATTCGTCCTCTCCCACTCCACTCCTCGCTGTTACTGCTGCTGCAAATGGAGGCCTGATGCTCGAGGTAAGACCCTTTTTAGTGGGAAATTGACCTACCCGGCAACCACCTGGCCCCACCCCCCAACTCCTCCCAAATGATAATGCACAAAACATGCAAAAATCTCTTTCATTGATGGATTGGCAGAGTGAACAAATGATAATCATATACGAACCAAAAATAATTTCATGGATATTTACTGTGTTTCTTGATCGAACAATATTTGGTTTTCTATATAGAAGATAAATTCAGGTAATTTTTCTAATCTGAGTTGGATAAGTTTTGATCAGTATGTGATCATCAATGGTTACAAACCAGAGGTTGCTCGGAATGCTCAGAAGTTCTGGCAGTACCTGTGGTGCGAAAGCAGAATCAACATATGGTCGGGGAACTGGCTCGGGCCAGGTTACTACGCTCTTAGTGTTCAGGGATGTGTAGGTTAGGTGCATTAGTCAGGGGTAAATGTAAAGTTTGAGAGTAGGCGAATGGGTTTGGGTGGATTACTCTTTGGAGGGTCAGTGTGGGCATGTTGAGTCAAATGGCCTGTTTCCATAATGTAGGAATTCGACAATTCTTTGCGTTCTTCATCAGAAGTGTCTGTGGTGCGAGGATCATGTCTGACTCCGAGCATGCTCAGGGCATACTGAAGGGGATGGTGAACAGTCAGCAGCCGTGATACACATTGGTACCAATGGTATTGGCAGGAAACGTGACAAGATCCTGCAAGGGGAGTGTAGGGAGATCGGCCTGAGTGGAAAAGCAGGATATCCAGGGTTGTAATTTTGGGATTACTCCTCGTGCTAGGTGGAAGTGAGATAAGGAAGATGAAGATTGAAAACTAATATGTGGTT
>NW_025203113.1:0-2173 GCF_004010195.1 Chiloscyllium plagiosum
TTTGCAATCGAGTTGATAAGGAGGCTTATCCACGACAAGATGTTGTTCCCTCTCATTCCCAAGATCTGCCCAGCATTGACAAATGACTTCTTAAACGTTGGTCTTGTGTTTGGTCTGGGCATTGGGAGCAGAACTGCCGTGTGGCCTCTTAAGGCATGGTGCGCCCACACGTACCACTTTAATTCACACCGCCAACGCCAGCCCTTTGAAGATTTTTCCCTTTTCCCCTTAGTGCTGCGGTGAGGGTTCGGTGAGGAGTTCCAGCAGGCCACCTTGATACGCCTCTCCTGGTCCCCATCTGAAAATCCCATGATGACAGTGGAAATGGGAAGGCGTTCCACACAGGTTTTGGTGGATTCAGGGGCCACTCATTCTTCTGCACCTCCCTCTGTGAATTTACCCCTTACTTCCAACTCCGTCCACACTGTCGGTGCCTCTGGTATTACTTTGGTTGAAAACCCCTCTCTGATACTCTCCTTATTACTGTTGGACCTGTTACGGTTCCAGATTCAGCCATTATTTCACTTTACTGCCTGGTCAGTTTGCTAGGTTGTGAGACTCTGTATAAACTTAATGCCTCTCATTCTTGTTCCCCTGAAGGACATGCTTTTGAGATGCCCGAATCACGCTACGCTATTTAGATTGAATTCCCTACAGTGTGGAAACAGGCCCTTTGGCCCAACAAGTCCACACCGACCCTCTGAAGAGTAATCCACTCAGTCCCATTTCCCTCTGAATAATGCACCTGAAACTACAGGCAATTTTTCACGGCCAATTCACCTGAACTGCACAGCTCTGCACTATGGAGGAAACCAGAGCACCCACAGAAAAACCACACAGAC
Source organism: Chiloscyllium plagiosum (assembly GCF_004010195.1). NCBI lineage: Eukaryota > Metazoa > Chordata > Chondrichthyes > Orectolobiformes > Hemiscylliidae > Chiloscyllium > Chiloscyllium plagiosum. The sequence goes on from NW_025203113.1 coordinate 843, forward strand.
ACAGGGAGAATGTGCACACTCCACACAGCCATTCGCCTGAGATTGGAATCGAACTGGGGATCCTAGTGCTGTGTGGCAGTAGTGCTAACCACTGAGCTACCGTGCCACCCCAATGATTTGGCCTCCATGCATCAGCGTTCTCATTTCCATCTTTGTTTAAATCACTCATTCCTGGTGATTCACCTTCCCTACATAATGCGGTGCTTGGTCCAGAGTGTTTCTGCCTGCGTTTACACCTAGTGCTACCTTTGCTCTGCTAAACCCCTTGAATGCTCTTTCCTTTGATCGTCCATGGCTTTTAGATAATTTACCTCCCGCGCTGTGGTCCCTCCATCCTAACCATGTGGGTTTACTCTTTTCTGCTCCTCCACACATTTACTTTAAAACCTGGAGCTCAATTACCATTGGTCCGGCAGTATCCGCTTACACCCATTGCTACCGAAGGCCTTGGACCTTTTATTGCTTCTTTTGGTTCAGATATCCTTATTCCCACACGAAGCCCACGTAGTACCCCTATTCTGCCTGCAGCAAAACCTGGTCAGCCTGACACATGGAGATGTGTTCAGGATTTACAGGCCAGTAATGTTGTTGTTGTTCCTTGTTAACTCATTCCCTGACACAAATGCTATCCTCACTTCTGTCCCTGCTTCAGCTTCTTGTTTTTCCATGGTTGACACTCCCTCCCCTGCACACTCCCCACCTTCACGCTCAGTCCCACTCCACTACTGTCATGGTCTTGCCCCTGCTCACTCCCCTACCATCACTCTCATTCCCCCGCACACTCACCCACCGACACTTTCAGTCCCCTGCACACTCCCCAATTGTCACGCTCACTTGCCTGTACACTCCCTCACCGTCACGCTCACTGCCCCACGCACACCCCCACTGTCATGCTCAATCCCCTGTACATTCTCCCATCACGCTTACTACCCTGCACACTCCCCCATTATCACATTGATCCAGCACACACTCCTGCACCTTCACACTCACTCCACCACACCTACCTCCACAGTCACACTCACTGCCCCATACATTCTCCCACTGTCACACTCACTGCACCACACACTCTTCCATTGTCCTGTTCATTGCTCGCATATTCCTTCACCATGATGCTCATTCTCCTGCACACTCCTCCACTTTCATGCTCATTCCACTGAACACTCTCCCACATTCACGCTCATTCCCCTGCACACTCCCGCACTGTCACACTCACTGCCCCGTACACGCCCCCACCATCACGCTCTCTCCTCTCCACTCTCCACGCCACACTCACTGCCCCACCCCGTCTCACACTGTAGCTCTCACTCCCCTGCACACTCCGCCACTGACAC
>NW_025203113.1:5068-8221 GCF_004010195.1 Chiloscyllium plagiosum
ATCCATTTATACCACATCTACCGCTTTCCCCTCATCAACCTCTTTCGTCACCTTTTCAAAGAATTCAATAAGGTTTGTGAGGCACGACCTTCCCTTCACAAAACCATGCTGACTATCCTTGATCACATTATTCCTATCCAGATGTGCATAAATCCTATCCCTTACAATTCTCTCTAAGACTTTGCCCACAACAGAAGTGAGACTCACCGGCCTATAGTTATTAGGGCTATCCCTACTCCCCTTTTTGAACAAGGGAACCACATTTGCTATCCTCCAGTCTTCTGGGACTACTCCTGTAGACAAAGAGGACATAAAAATCAAGGCCAATGGCTCTGCAATCTCCTCCCTTGCTTCCCAGAGAATCCTAGGATAAATGCCATCAGGCCCAGGGGACTTATCTATTTTCACCTTTTCCAGGATTTCCAGCACCTCTTCTCTACATACCTCAAAGCCATCCATTCTACTTATTTGTGCCTCAGTATTTTCATCGACAACAATGCCCTGTTCCTGAGTGAATACTGAAGAAAAGTATTCATTCAGTGTCTCCCCAATCTCTTCCGCCTCCACACGCAACTTCCCCCTACTATCCTTGACTGGACCTATTCCTACCCTAGTCATTCTTTTATTCCTAACATACCTATAGAAAGCCTTAGGGTTTTCCCTAATCCTATCTACTAAGGACCTTTCATGTCCCCTCCTTGCTGCTTTTAGCTCTCTCTTCAGGTCCTTCCTGGCTACCCTATAACTCTCAATCGCCCCAATTGAACCTTCACGTCTCATCTTGAGATAGGCCGCCCTCTTCCATTTAACAAGGGATTCCAATTCCTTATTAAACCACGGCTCCCTCGCACGACCCTTTCCTTCCTGCCTGTCAGGTACATAATTATCAAGGACACTCAATATTTGCTCCTTGAACAAGCTCCACATATCAATTACGCCCTTGCCTTGAAGCCTACTTTTCCAAGCCACGCATCCTAGGTTGTGCCTCACCGCATCATAATTTCCCTTACCCCAGCTATAATTCTTGCCCTGTAGTACACACTTATCCCTCTCCATCACGAGTGTAAAAATCACCGAATTATGGTCACTATCCCCAAAGTGCTCACCTACCTCTAATTCTAACACCTGGCCTGGTTCGTTACCCAGAACCAAATCCAGTATGGCCTCACCTCTTGTTGGCCTGTCTACATATTGTGTCAGGAAACTCTCCTGCACACATTGAACAAACACTGTCCCATCTAACGAACTTGAGCTATAGCTTTCCCAATCAATATCAGGAAAGTTAAAGTCGCCCATAACAACCACCCTATTACTGTCACTCATCTCCTGAATCACCTTCCCAATCCTTTCTTCAATGATTCTAGGACTATTAGGAGGCCTGTAAAAATCTCCTAACAGGGTGAGCTCACCTTTCCTATTCCTAACCTCAGCCCAAACTACCTCATATGGCGAGTCTTCATCCATCGTCCTTTCCACAGCTGTAATACTATCTTTGACAAGCAATGCCACACCTCCCCCTCTTTTACCCCACCTCTGACTCTACTAAAACATTTAAACCCTGGAACCTGCAACAGCCAATCCTGTCCCTGTTCTACCCATGTCTCCGTAATAGCCACAACATCGAAGTCCCAGGTACCAACCCACGCTGCAAGTTCACCTACCTTATTTCGTATACTTCTTGCATTGAAGTATACACACTTCAAGCCACTTTCCTGTTTACAGGCACCCTCCTTTGAAATTGATGCCATGTTCCTAACCTCCCTACACTCCAGGTCCTGCACCATAAAGCCACAGTCTGGATTCCCATGCCCCTGCAGAGTTAGTGTAAACCACCCGTTGGTTTCTTGAACATCCCTACACAGTCAATCACTCAAGAGCAGACACAGGTCACTTCTTTATGGTTTCAAATACGTAGGGTGAAACATTTGCTGTCCTGAAGGATTCTCTCTCAGTTCCTTGGAGGCAAATGGAAGTTGGAATTTTCTGTCTTTTAGTCTAAATTGCAGTCGATCCTCTGTTATGTAGAAATGTATATGCAGGCAGAACAGATTCACCCCATTAACTGCCTGAGGAGACTTCAAAAAAGTCTCTCCTTGGAATTTTCTCTCTCTCTCTTTCTCCTTGGAATTGGATCTCTTCCCTCGGAATCTTATGTTTTGTTCAAATTACTGACATCCGGCCGTTCTCATGTAATGTCAGTTTAGATTATTCCGGGGAATGTCAGTTATAGAATCTTCCATGGAAAGGCAGTTATAGAATGTTCCAGGGAACGTTGGTTGCAAAATGTTCCAGAAAATCTCAGTTACCGAATGTTCTGGGGAACGTCGGGTATGGAATGTTCTTGCAAATGTTGTTTATGGAATGTTGGTTACAAAATATTGTGGAGAATGTTGGTTATAGAATGTTCTGGGGAATGTCAGTTATGGAAATATCCGAGGAATATTGGTTGTAGAACGTTCCAGACAACACCGGTTATAGAATGATCGGAGAATGTTGGTTATAGACTGTTCCGGGGAGATTACAGGATTCAGAAATACAGTGCTAAAGGGATGATTCCCTCTGACCCATTCAGACATTGGAAGTATTGGTCCATCTCCCTGATGGTCTGCTTCCTGATATTCCCCATCGCTCTCAGTGCACATGGGATGTTTGGACGTGTTTGGTTGTCGTTGGAGCGTGGTGAGGGATGTTGTGTGCCATGCAGCGAGGAGAGGCAACCCTTTCATCCAATGCGTAGGCTCGAAGATGATGTGATTGGCTGACTGCTTCTGTGGATGTTGCCAGGACAGTGGGTATTCACCTACATGATGTAGTGTGGATATGCGGCACATTGGCTCAGTGTTTAGCACTGCTGCCTCACAGCACCAGGTACCCGTGTTCAATTCCAGTCTGTGTGGAGTTTGCATATTCTTCCTGTGTCTGTGTGAGTTTGCTCCCATGGTCACAAAGATGTGCGATATAGGAAGATTGGCTAAGCTAAATTGACCATAGTGTTTAGGGATGTTTAGGTTAGATGCATTAGTCAGGGTTAAATGTAGGGTAAGTGGAATGGGTCTGGATGGGTAACTCTTCGGAGGGCCAATGTGGACTTGATGGGCCAAAGGTCCTGTTTCCACACTGTCGGGATTCTATGAATACTGACACTGCATCATT
>NW_025203114.1:0-8222 GCF_004010195.1 Chiloscyllium plagiosum
CATGGCCAATTCACCTCACCTGCACATCTTTGGGCTGTGGGAGGAAACCAGAGCAGCCAGAGGAAACCCATGCAGACACGGGGAGAATGTGCAAACTCCACACAGTTGCCCGAGGTGGGAATTGAACCTGGGTCCTGGGTGCTGTGAGGCAGCAGTGCCAACCACAGAGCCACTGTGCCGCCCCGATGGCCCTTGTTATTAAATGCTCTGTAATGGGCCTGATGGTCAGACATTAGTCCCCTTCACCATGCTGTTGCTGAAACAAACGTCTTCACTCTTCAGCTTTATTTTGCCCACATTGACACCCTTGCCACGATGAGGCCTCACTGGACCTCAGCAATGCAGATGGCACAGATGCCACCAGGTACTGCACCAGCCCAAACTGTACTCTGCTACCGCCAAGAGTCTGCTTCGGCCCACTTCGCCAAGCAGCGGGAGAGCTGCTGGCTCTGATACTGGGCCCAAACCCATTTCCATCCCCATGGATCAGTGCTGGATGCAGATGCTGCCGGGAACACAAACTCACATCTGAGTCAGTCACCGAGTTCATGCTGCTGGGCCCATTCGCTGCTATTCCGAATAGATGCCGTTGCCATGACTGGATTCTTCCCGAGGAGGTAAATAGAATAAAAGAGGAAAAAAACCCAAGAAACTATAAGAAAAGTGGGCAGAGCAGGCAAGCCCCATGCTCAGAAACCCCACTGCACTGCCATCTTACTGGATGATGTGCATCACTGACAGAGGGATCTAACTTGTTCTATTGTATGAGCCACAAAATGTTAGTATGCAGGTACAGCAAGTAAAAAGGTCAGTGAAATGCTTTCATTTATTAAGAGAGGAATTGAGCAAAAAGAGAAGGGTGTTATGCTTCAGTGACTTACAGCATTATTGAAACTACATCTCGAATTCCGTGTTTTTGATTTTGGTTTCCTTACTTCATAAAGAACCTAAATACTCTGGAAGCAGTGTAGGTTGATAGGCCGCATTGCCTTATGAGGATTGGCTGGACAGTTTGGACATATTTTCTCTGGAGATTTGAAGCCCAAGGGGCATATCGGTTGAAATGTTGAAATGAGAGATGGATAAGGAAAGGGTGTTTCTTCTTGTGGGTGAGTCCAGAAGTAGGGAGCTCTGTTTTAGCATCAGGGCTCACCTTTTCAGACAGTAATTGTCATTCCCTGGGTTGTTTGACTTTGGAGGAATCGGCCTTAGAAGGTGTTGGAGGTGGGACGGTCATTGAATATTTTTAAAGGTGGATTCTTGTTAGGCAGGAGGGTCAAAGGTTATCAAGGGTCAATGGGAGTATGAGAACACAAACAGCTCAGCTATGACCTTATTGGATGGCAGAGCAGGCTCAAGGGGCTGAATGGCCTACATTTTCTGCATGAAAACTGTTTTGGATAACAGAGGTCACGAACTTTGCTAGAGAAGGGTAACTTCTTTTTCTTTCTGAAGAAATATCTGCCATTTATACTTGAAGCAAATGGAGAACAATTGGGGGAAAAAAATTGGCATTTAAATAAAATCCTTTCCTCAGTCTTTTTTTTGGATCAATTTGGAAAAGATAGCATTTTTGCTTCAATCGGAAGATTGTCTGTAAGTGTGGTAATAGAGAGTGGACTGCGCAGTCTAACTTCTCAACAATGGAATAAAAAAAAATCTATGAGGCTACAAACACCGTACAATCAATACAGTGGCGAACAAGGATATTAAGTAGGAAAGGAGGCTGTGAATTTGTTCATTCAAAAGGTAATTGCCTCAATTCCCCCAATTTTCAGAAACACCATCTACTTAATTACACTGCCTCTCCCTCAGTGTAGCTCTGCAAGAGTCTCAGGAGAGGTGTAAGTTTTCACGAGATGTGGTGCTGAAGATGAGGAAACAACATAGCCAGCAAGAATTTACTGTCTCTCGTGGGAAGCAGAGTATGAAACACGTATGTCATGCCACATAAAAGAGATAGTGACAGGGCACACATCATTTAATCCACGAGATATAAAACAAATGCAACAAATAAAACTAAAGGATTAAAAAAAGATTGACAGATTTTGATGCCGCAAGGTAACCTACACCATCCAGGAACGCCTTTTCAAATGTTTTGTTTAAATTAAGTAAAAGGTTACCGATATCCCTGGATGAAACAGATGTGATTTAGAGAGCTATATGTAACATTTTGTCCTTAAATCTACTTAGATGAAAAAAATAAATTTCATCTTGTATTTAACAACCACCTTGGAAATGAAAACCACTTTCCAAAATGTGCCCAATCCTCAGACACTGATTTCTATTTATTAATTGTTTAGAAATTAAGTACAAAAAACTAACTGAAATGGAAAGCACTCGACTGGTGAAAATACAGGAATGTGTAACATGCTGGTGATCAAATTCCTCTTATTTTACCAGAGATGTTAACACACTTTTGATCAACTGGTTTGACACAATTTGACATCGCGGCACAGCGTTCAGATATTAATATCACACCAAGCAATTTTCAAGCTTTTAAAAGATACAGTAAAACAGACACTGTAGTTAACCTTTCCCCACTGTGGAATGGCTCAGTTACAATACCCAGCTGTAAGACATACAAAGTCAGAATTAATAAAGAGAGACAGAGTGCAGCAAGGGACTGAACTGCCTTCAGCGGCATTAGCCTCAATCCTTCATTTTGCATTATCCAGGCACTGCACTTGGGACAAAAATACCATCCACAACCAAAAGTTGCATTTAGTGTCCACAGAATCAATGGACACGGTTATTTGTCAGAAACCTCACGACACCAGGGACGGCACGGTGGCACAGCGGTTAGCACTGCTGCCTCACAGCGCCAGAGACCCGGGTTCAATTCCCGCCTCAGGCAACTGTCTGTGTGGAGTTTGCACATTCTCCCTGTGTCTGCGTGGGTTTCCTCCGGGTGCTCCGGTTTCCTCCCACAGTCCAAAGATGTGCAGGCCAGGTGAATTGGCCACGCTAAATTGCCCATAGTGTTAGGTAAGGGGTAAATGTAGGGGTATAGGTGGATTGTGCTTCGGCGGGGCGGTGTGGACTTGTTGGGCCGAAGGGCCTGTTTCCACACTAAGTAATCTAATCTAAGCCAGGTTACAGTTCCACAGGTTTATTTAAAATCACAAGCTTTCAGGGCGCTGGCCCTTCATCAGGTGACAAAGGAGCAATGCGCTGAAAGCTTTTGATTTCAAATAAACCTGTTGGACTGTAACCTGGCATCATGTGCTTTCTGACTTTGCCTACTCTAGTCCAACATCGGCACCTCCACATTCTGGGTACTTAGAGTCATAGAGGCATAAAGATGTACAGCATGGAAACATACCGTTCGGTCCAACCCGTCCATGCCGACCAGATATTCCAACCCAATCTAGTCCCACCTGCCAGCACCCGGCCCATATCCCTCAGTGGTTAGCACTGCTGCCTCACAGCACCAGGGACCCAGGTTCGATTCCAGCCTCAGGCGACTGTCTGTGTGGAGTTTGCACATTCTCCCCGTGTCTGCGTGGGTTTCCTCCCACAGTCCAAAGATGTGCAGGTTAAGTGAATCAGTCATGCTAAATTGCCCGTAGTGTTAGGCACATTAGTCAGAAGGAAATTAGTCTGGGTGGGTTACTCTTCGGAGGGTCGGTGTGGGCTGGTTAAGCCGAAGGTCCTGTTTCCACACTGTAGGGAATCTAATCTAAAGGACATGAGAAACAAGTTTGCTTATTTTGTCTTCGATGTACAGTCTAGGAGTCATCCAGGAGATGCAAAATAATGAAGCAAATAAATTCAATTTAGCAAACCACACATAGTTTGAATATTTTCAGTTGTTCAGTTGCTTTAGCCACTCTTTTCTCTTTCAGTATGTAATTTTTAAATATTTCTTCAACAATTGGTATCTGACATTTCATTACTTAGGCAATTGCTTAGCTCCCAAACGCACCAGACAAGAACTGACAAGATGCAGTTTGTAATCAGAGAGGGAGCTGATGTAGTTTTCAAGTGCAACTCCCTTTTCATTAAATCTTTCAAATGTTACAGCCCTAACATTAGGGGGCATGGTGGCTCAGTGGTTTGCACTGCTGCCTCACAGTGCTAGAGCCCTGCGTTCGATTCCACCCTCAGATCAATGTCTGTGTGGAGTTTGCACGTTTCCCCCCCCCCCCCAACTCCGTCTCTGTGAGAGTTTCCTCCCACAGTCCAGAGTTGTGCAGGTCAGGTGGATTGGCCATGAGAACTGTACGGTTATAGGGTAGGGGTAGGCGGGATGATCGTCGGAGGGTCAGTGTAGACTCAGTGGGGCGAATGACCTGCTCCCACACGACAGGGACTCCATGAAAACAAAGTCCAACAAGGTCCTCCTGCAAAGATATACTAGTGTGATGCCTTCAACCGAGAAAGATCAAACTGAACACAGCCACACGGGCCCAAAGGCTTTGTCAGAGATAGGTTTGAAGGAGTGTCATTAAAAGAAAAGGAACAGGGTTGTGAAGCAGAGAGTTTTAGGGGGCTTAGGGCAACGCAGCTGAAGACACGGACATCAAGAGTGGAACAACAATGGAAATCAGGAAACGTTACAGAGACCCGGATCAATAAAGTGCAAAGACCTTGGGGAATTATAAGGACTGGAACAGGTTACAGAGATAGGGAGGGGTGTATGAATGGGATGGGTTTACAGCGATTGTGTAGGCGACTAGGGGTTACAGATATAGGGAGGGGTGTAGGTGCTAGAAAAGGGGTGTGGAGGCAGGAGGAGGTTACACAGATGGGGAGGGGTGGTGGGNNGGAAAGCTGAGGTCACAGAGGTGTTCACAAACAGGTGTTCAGGCATTATTCCAGAATACTGCAGGAAACCCACAAGCATTAACATGACGATCATCACTGCTGAGTACCTCCTGGTCATTATCTGTGTTTTATTCCATTACAGTCCTGGTAAAGGCACAGTTCTCAGTTCACTGATGTACAGAGTAGGAACAAAGAGCTATCAGCTTGAGGGGGTATCATTCAAAACGGTTGGCAGGGTTGGGGGGTCGCGGGGCAGTGGGGCGAAGGGTACAGCTTTGAATAATTTCCTCAGACCTTGTGGGCGATCTTTCCATTACTCTTGTTGTCCAGAATGCGGTCTGTATGATTCAGGTACCATCCCTTTCAGATCCTCACTTCCTGATGTGACCTCTTCCCCTGTGACTGACTAGCCTTATCCTGGAATTCAGTCATACCCCATCACCATCACTCAACCAACACAGTCACCCTCTCCCCTCACCATAACTACCAACTGGAGGCTGACTGACAGCAGGCCAGAGGCTCTCTTACCTCTATTAACCCTCCCTTACTTCAGGATCTAATCTAAAACACCTCTTTCAAGAATGAACTCATTATGGTGAGGAAAGATATTCCGGCACATTCTCTCTCCCTCTGCCCTTCACAGGTGTCTGTCATCAGAATGTTCACATTTTCTATCCATCAGCTGCTCGAATCACAGGTGCCACTAAAACAAATGATTTGATTAAGAGAGAAGCTAAAACCATTATCATCAGAACCTTAAAAAGTAAATTAAAAGGGTTATCATTATATTTTGTAAAAACTGAAAGAACTGTGGATGCTGTACTTCAGAAACAAAACAGAAGTTGCTGGAAAAGCTCAGCAGGTCTGGCAGCATCTGTGAAGAGAAATCAGAGTTAACATTTCAGAACGCTAAGGGTCATCGGAGACAAAATTAATCAGACTTCTCTTCACTGATGCTGCCAGATCTGCTGAGCTTTTCCAGCAACTTCTGTTGTGTCTGTATTATATTTTCTAACCTGCTCTCTCTACCTCTCAGTCATAGGTTTCAGAATTCAGAATATGTCTGCGTAACACGAGATGCACGCACAGCCCAAAGATCATGGATTCTTTACTCCATTTGCATCAGGTCATCCCAAACATAAAGGAAAATTAAGGCTAAACAAGAAGGGAACAGCACTTACACAGAACTAAGTCTGTAGTTTACATCTTTCTGAAGAAATCCTTTGGCTGTTGGAAGCTTCTCCCCCATCAAGACTCCTTATCCCAAAGTCACCCTTTCCTTCAGCGATGGTCTGTTTGACTGTTAGAGCTGCCTTGCTCGCTGTCCTTGCTCATCATCACTGCCTCCTGTTGGAGGTTCTGTTGCATGAACTCAAATTGCCTGGAGAAAAGTTTTTCCCGCATTGTAAATGGTCTAGATTTTAATGCAGACATTGAAGCAATGATGGAAAAAACCCTGACCTTAAAGAAAGCTGCCCGCAGAGGTCCCTATCTCGTAATTTCCCTTTTCTCACTGACAGTTTAAATCTGGTGTACAGTCAAAGGGGATCTCCAGACATGCAGTAGAGATGGTATCAACAGACATGGTAAATGATCAAATCACACCTTAGCATTCTCACAGAAAGTTAAACTCAACTAATGTAAATGTTTAGACAGTGAAACAAGTGATTTTGGTGCAAGGAAGGAACTAAAATAAAAAGTTAGAATTATTTTACAGAAAGTGTAGAGTTTTTAAAAATCAGAATGGAGGAAATTAACAGCTACAAATGTAACATTTTTAAAAATTAAATCAAATCAACAAAATGAAATAATTGTCACATCATTTGACAAAGGCAAGGGCTCCCAAACTTCCTGCTAGTTTTGGTGGAGTAACGATATAGAATTGAACATGGTAAGTTTCACCCTGACGAAATCTGCAGTCTTCACTTTCTCTAAATATTGTAAAATCCAGGCAACATGTGATCTCACGTTTACAGGGCACCATAACAACATCTAGGACAAAGTGAGGACTGCAGATGCTTGAGATCAGAGCTTAAAAATGTGTTGCTAGAAAAGCGCAGCAGGTCAGGCAGCATCAAAGGAATAGGAGAATCGATGTTTCGGGCATAAGCCCTTCTTCCTGATTCTCCTGTTCCTTTGATGCTGCCTGACCTGCTGCGCTTTTCCAGCAACACATTTTTAAACCATAACAACATCTACCCAATGTGCTATCCAGATTAGTCCATTGCCATTTCTCCCTAACTCCCTGCTTTGAAAACAGCGCAATGAAGTTAATCTGAATACAATGTTTGAAATTTGTCCTCCAGCATCCCTTAGAAGAAACTTTTAAAAGCCACTGGATCAGAATTTTTCCAAAGAAACATGATCCAGTATATTGCATGGTATTGATGTATGCTGGTAAATTGGCTACACCAGAACTCGAAAGTGAGGGGTTTAAAAACACCAGAGAACACAAAGGAAAAAAAAAATCAATGGATTCACTTAATAATGTTACTTTTCTCGAAGATTCATTCCCCACAAATGGATTGCACTGGCACATTCAATGCCACCTTAATGTATGGAATGTGTAACTTCTTAAACATTGTCCATAAAATCAATTTCAATCGCTAAGAAAAAAAGAACAATATATTTTTGAAGTGGCACTTTAGTTATTTACAGAGCACAAGCTGACGTCAGAAAGAGTCAACACCAGATAGCGCAAAGATTAATAATAAAAAAGAATCATCTGTCCAGATTACAAACAGATTTAATGGATTGTCGTACGTCTGAGTACATTGGAATTCACATACAGAAATATTCCATGACTGTTCTCAAAAGAAGTCATGTAAAACATTTACTGAACACAGATGGTAAATGTGCCAACAAGCTTTGCAAGTGTGTGGTATCTTGTTTGAGTAAGATGATCAATGGCTTTGCCACATTTGGATTTGGTTACTTTGCTGGAGCCTGGAGGTACACATACAAAACTCTTGCTGCCCGTGTTCCAATTCACAGCAAATACCGTTCACCCATTGCTGACCTACACTGGCTCCCAGTTCAACAGTGCCTCAACTTTACATTCTCAGCCGGGGTTTTCAAATTCCTCAGTGGCAGTGCTCCATGATCTCCTCCAGCCAACTACAAACCTCTGACATGTCTCTGTTGTCTTTAGACCCTGATCTCTTGAACATTCCCAATTTAGACTGAGCCACCACTGGTGGCTGGACTTTCAGTTGCTTAGCCCCTAAGTCCTGGAAAGGCTTCCCTAAATCTTTTGACCACTCAAGCTCTCTCTCCTGGAGAGACAGTGATCCATTTTACCCAAACATTCAAGTCTTCATTCCAGAATGCAGGGTTGACAGTGATTAGATTACATTACTTACAGTATGGAAACAGGACCTTCGGCCCAACAAGTCCACACCGACCTTTCGAAGAGCAACCCAATTTAGCATGGCCAATTCACCTGACCTGCA
>NW_025203115.1:0-4657 GCF_004010195.1 Chiloscyllium plagiosum
TGGGATTCCCTATCTCTCACACACACTCGGGGATTCCCTTGGATTCAATCACACACACTCGGGGACTCTCTGGGATTCCCTATCACTCACGCACACTCGGGGATTCTCTATCTCGCACATAAACCCGGTGTCTCTCTGGGATTCCCAATCTCTCACACACACTCGGGGACTCTCAGGGATTCCCAACTCTCACACACACGCGGGGATTCCGTATCTCTCACACACACTCGGGGACTTACTGGGATGCAATCACACACACTCAGGAACTCATTGGTTTTCTCTCACACACACTCGGGGACACTCTTGGATTCCTTATTACACGCACCCCGGAACACTCATGGATTCCCTATCTCTCACACACACTCGGGGATTACCTATCTCTCACACACTCTCTGGTACTCAATGGGATTCCCTATCTCTCACACTCGTGGATTCCCTATTTCTCACAAACACTCGGGGACACTCTGATATTCCCTATCTCCCACACGCATTCGGGGAGACTCTCGGATTCCCTATCTCTCACACACACTCGGGCCTGTCTGGGATTCCCTTTACACACACTCGGGGACCCTCGGGGATTCTCTATCTCTCACACACACTCGGGGACATTCAGGGATTCCCTATCTCTCACACACTCTCGGGGACATCTTGGATTCTGTCACAGACACTCGGGGACACTGTCTGATTCCCAATCTCTCACACACACTCTGGGATTCACTATCTCTCACACACACTCGGGGACTCTCTGGGATTCATTATCTCTCACACACTCTCGGGGACTATCTGTGATTCCATCACACACACTCGGGCACACTGTGGGATTCGCAATCTCTCTCACCCTCGGGGATTCCCTATCTCTCACACACACTCGGCGACTCTCTGGGATTCCCTATCTCTTACACGCACTCGGGGATTCCCTATCTCACACACACTCGGGGACTTTCTGGAATTCCCTTTCTCTCACACACTCTCAGGGACTATCTGGGATTCTATCACACACTCACGGGGACACTGTGTGATTCCCAATCTCTCACACTCACACTGGGATTCACTGTCTCTCACACACACTCGGTGACTCTCTGGGACTCATTATCGCTCACACACTCTCGTGGACTTTGTGGGATTCCCTATCTCTCACACTCACTCTGGGATTCCCTATCTCTCACACACTCTGGGATTCCCTATCTCTCACACTCACATTGGGATTCCCTATCTCTCACACTCACTCGGGGATTCCCTATCTCTCACAGTCATAATGGGATTCACTATCTCTCACACTCACTCTGGGATTCCCTATCTCTCACACACACTCGGGGACTCTCTGGGATTCCCTATCTCTCATACACACTCGGGGACTCTCTGGGATTCCCTATCTCTCACACACACTCTGGGTCTCTCTGGGATTCCCGATATCTCACACACACTCGGGGTCTCACTAGGATTCTATCAAACACACTCTGGGACTCTCTGTGATACCCTATCTGTCACACACACTCGGGGATTCCCTATCTCTCACACACACTCGGGGACTCTCTCGGATGCTTTCACACACACTCGGGGACCCTCTGGGATTCTATCTCACACATTGGGGACACTCTGGGACTCCCTATCTCTCACACACACTCGGGGACACTCTGGGATTTCCTATCCCTCACACACACTCGGGGACTCTCTGGAATTCAATCACACACACTCGTGGACTCTCTGGGAATCCCTATCTCTCACACACAATCGGGCACTTTCTGGAATTCTATCACACACACACGGGGACACTCTGGGATTCCCGATCTCTAACACACACTCGGGACTCTGTGGGATTCTATCACACACACTCGGGGACACTCAGGTATTCCCTATCTCTCACACACAGGCGAGGACTCTCTGGTTTCCCTATCTCTCACATACACTCGTGGATTCCCTATCTCTCACACACACTCGGTGACACTCTGGGATTCTCTATCTCTCACACACACTCGGGGACTCTCTGGGAATTCCTATCTCTCACACTCAGTCGGGGACTCTGTGGGATTTCCATATCTCTCACACACAGTCGGGGACTCTCTGGGATTACCGATCTCACACACACATTCGGGGATTCCCTATCTCTCTCACACACACACACTCGGGGACTCTCTGGAATTCAATCACACACACTCGGGGACTCTCTGGGAATCCCTATCTCTCACACACAGGCGGGGACTCTCTGGGATTCCCTACCTCTCACACACAGACGGGGATTCCCTAACTCGCACACACACTCTGGGATGCCCTATCTCTCTCACACACACGGGGACTCTCTGGGATTCCTTCACACACACACTCGGGGACTCTCCAGGATTCCCTATTTCTCACATACACTCGGGAATTTCCTATCACTCACACACACTCGGGGACTCTGAGGTATTCCCTATGTCTCACACACACTCGGGGACTCTCTGGGATTCCCTATCTCTCACACACAGGCGGAGACTCTCTGGGATTCCCTATCTCTCACACACACTGGAGGACACTCTGGGATTTCCTATCTCTCACACAGACTCGTGGATTCTCTGGGATTCCCTATCTCTCACACACACTCGGGGACTCTCTGGGATTCCCTATCTCTCACACATTCCCGGGAACACTCTGGGGTTCCCTATCTCTCACACACACTCTTGGACTCTCTGGGATTCCCTATCTCTCACACATAGGCGGGATCTCTCTGGGATTCCCTATCTCTCACATACACTGGAGGACACTCTCGGATTCCCTATCTCTCACACACACTCGGGGACTGTCTGGGTTTCCCTATCTCTCACACACACTCTGGGTCTCTCTGGGATCCCCTATATCTCACACACACTCGTGGACTCTCTGGGAATCCCTATCTCTCACACACACTCGGGGACTCTCTGGGATTCCCTATCTCTCACACACACTCGGGGTCTCACTGGGATTCTATCAAACACACTTTGGGACTCTCTGTGATACCCTATCTCTCACACACACTCGGGGATTCCCTAGCTCTCACACTCATTCGGGAACTCTCTGGGATTCTATCACACACACTCGGGGACACTCTGGGATTCCCTATCCCTCTCACACACTCGGGGACTCTCTGGAATTCAATCACACACACTCGGGGACTCTCTGGGAATCCCTATCCCTCACACACACTCGGGCACTTTCTGGAATTCTACACACACACTCGGGGATACTCTGGGATTCCCGGTCTCTAACATACACACGGGACTCTGTGGGATTCTATCACACACACTCGGAGACACTCAAGGATTCCCTATCTCTCACACACAGACGATGAATCTCTGGTATCCTATCTCTCACATACACTCGGGGTCTCACTGGGATTCCATCAAATACACTTTTGGACTCTCTGTGATACCCTATCTCTCACACACTCTCGGGGACTATCTGGGATTCCATCACACACACTCGGCGACTCTCTGGGATTCCCTATCTCTTACACACACTCGGGGATTTCCTATCCCCCACACACACTCAGTGACTCTCTGGGATTCCATATCTCTCACACACTCTTGGTGGACTTTCTGGGATTCCCTATCTCTCACAGACTCTCGGCGACTAACTGGGATTCTATCACAGACACTCGGAGATACTGTGGGATTTCCAATCTCTCACACACACTCTGGGATTCACTATCTCTCACACACACTCGGGGAGACTCTGGGATTCCCTATCTCTCACACACACATGGGCACGCTCTGGGATTCCCTATCTCTCACACACACTTTGGGACCCTCGGGGATTCCCTGTCTCTCACACAGACTGGATGACTCTCTGTGATTCTTTCACACACGCTCGGGGATTCTCTGTCTCTCGCACTCACTCGGGGACTTTCTGGGATTCCTATCTCTCACACACACTCGGGGACTGTCTTGGGTTCTGGCACAGACACTCGGGGACACTGTGGGATTCCCAATCTCACACTCACATTCTGGGATTCACTATCTCTTACACACACTCGGGGACTCTCTGGAATTCATTATCTCTCACACACTCTCGGGGACTTTCTGGGATTCCCTATCTCTCACACACTCTTGGGGACTACCTGGGATTCTATCACACACTCACGGGGACACTGTGGGATTCCCAATCTCTCTGACACACACTGGGATTCACTGTCTCTCACACACACTCGGTGACTCTCTGGGATTCATTATCTCTCACACACTCTCGGGGACTTTGTGGGATTCCCTATCTCTCACACTCACTCTGGAATTCCCTATCTCCCACACACACTCGGGGACGCTCTGGGATTCCCTATCTCTCACACACACATGGGCACGCTCTGGGATTCCCTATCTCTCACACACACAATGGGATTCCCTATCTCTCACACTCACTCTGGGATTCCCTATCTCTCACACACACTCGGGTACGCTCTGGGATTCCCTATCTCTCAGACACACTCGGGGACTCTCTGGGATTCAATCACACTCTCTCGGGGACACTCTAGGATTCCCTATCTCTCATACACACTCAGGGACTCCCTGGGATTCCCGATCTCGCACACATTCTCGGGACTCTCTTGGATTCCCGAAATGTCACACACAATCTGGGATTCCCTATCTCTCGCAGAATCTCGGGACTCTCTGGGATTCACTATCGCTCACACACACTCGGGGATTCCCTATCT
>NW_025203115.1:5914-8223 GCF_004010195.1 Chiloscyllium plagiosum
CCTATCTCTCACACACACTCGGGGTCTCACTGGGATTCTATCAAACACACTTTGGGACTCTCTGTGATACCCTATCTCTCACACACACTCGGGGATTCCCTAGCTCTCACACTCATTCGGGAACTCTCTGGGATTCTATCACACACACTCGGGGACACTCTGGGATTCCCTATCTCTCACACACACTCGGGGACACACTGGGATTCCCTATCCCTCTCACACACTCGGGGACTCTCTGGAATTCAATCACACACACTCGGGGACTCTCTGGGAATCCCTATCCCTCACACACACTCGGGCACTTTCTGGAATTCTATCACACGCACTCGGGGATACTCTGGGATTCCCGGTCTCTAACATACACACGGGACTCTGTGGGATTCTATCACACACACTCGGGGACACTCAAGGATTCCCTATCTCTCACACACAGACGATGAATCTCTGGTATCCTATCTCTCACACACACTCGGGGTCTCACTGGGATTCTATCAAATACACTTTGGGACTCTCTGTGATACCCTATCTCTCACACACACTCGGGGATTCCCTATCTCTCACACACACTCGGCGACTCTCTGGGATTCTATCACACACACTCGGGGGACACTCTGGGACTCCCTATCTCTCACACACACTCGGGGACACTCTGGGATTCCCTATCCCTTACACACACTCGGGGACTCTCTGGAAATCAATCACACACACCCGGGGACTCTCTGGGAATTCCTATCTCTCACACATACTCGGGCATATTCTGGCATTCTATCACACACACTCGGGGACACTCTGGGATTCCCGATCTCTAACACACACTCGGGGACTCTGTGGGATTCTATCACACACTCTCGGGGACACTCTGACATTCCCGATCTCTAACACACACTCGGGGACTCTGTGGGATTCTATCACACACACTCGGGGACACTCAGGGATTCCCTCTCTCTCACACACAGGCGAGGACTCTCTGGTGTCCCTATCTCTCACATACACTCGGGGATTCCCTATCTCTCACACACACTCGGTGACACTCTGGAATTCCCTATATCTCACACACACTCGTGGACTCTCTGGGGTTCTATCACACACTCTCGGGGACATTGTGGGATTCCCAATCTCTCACACACACTCTGGGATTCACTGTCTCTCACACACACTCGGTGACTCTCTGGGATTCAATATCTCTCATACACTCTCGGGGACTTTGTGGGATTCCCTATCACTCACACTCACTCTGGGATTCCCTATCTCTCACACACACTCTGGGATTCCCTATCTCTCATACTCACAATGGGATTCCATATCTCTCACACTCACTCTGGGATTCCCTATCTCTCACACTCACAATGGGAATCCCTATCTCTCACACTCACTCTGGGGTTCCCTATCTCTCACACACACTCGGGGACACTCTGGGATTCCCTATCCCTCACACACACTCGGGGACTCTCTGGAATTCAATCACACACACTCGGGGACACTCTGGGATTCCCGAACTCTAACACACACTCGGGGACTCTGTGGGATTCTACCACACACAATCGGGGACATTCAGGGATTCCCTATCTCTCACACACAGACGAGGTCTCTCTGGTATCCCTATCTCTCACATACACTCAGGGATTCCCTATCTCGCACACACACTCGGTGACACTCTGGGATTCCCTATCACTCACACACACTCGGGGACTCTCTGGGAATACCTATCTCTCACACACTCTCGGGGACTCTCTGGGCTGACCTGTCTCTCACACACACTCTGGGATTCCCTATCTCTCACACACACACACTCGGGGACTCTCTGGGATTCCCGAACTCTAACACACACTCGGGGACACTCTGGGATACCCTATCTCTCACACACAGGCCGGGACTCTCTGGGATTCCCTACCTCTCACACACACTCTGGGATGCCCTATCTCTCTCACACACACGGGGACTCTCTGGGATTCCATCACACACACTCGGGGACTCTCCTGGATTCCCTATTCCTCACATACACTCGGGAATTTCCTATCACTCACACACACTCGGGGACTCTGAGGGATTCCCTATGTCTCACACACACTCGGGGACTCTCTGGGATTCCCTATCTCTCACACACAGGCGGGCTCTCTGGGATTCCCTATCTCTCACACACACTGGAGGACACTCTGGGATTTCCTATCTCTCACACAGACTCGTGGACTCTCTGGGATTCCCTATCTCTCACACACACTCGGGGACTCTCTGGGATTCCCTATCTCTCACACACACTCTGGGTCTCTCTGGAATTTCCTATCTCTCACACACACTCGGGGTCTCACTGG